>NW_024468984.1:0-69586 GCF_003184825.1 Aspergillus fijiensis CBS 313.89
GAGGTGGGAAGTGGGTGGGAGGCGTTGGGTTGGTAGCAGGAGGTGCAGGATCACACAACAGTAGGGTGGTAGTAAAAGGACCAGCAGCAATAGGAATTTGGAGTATGTATCATCCAAACAAAAAGGTGAGAAAAGAGAACATCATGTCGGGGGGGAGGGGGGAAAGGGAATAAGCACACAAGCAGCGAATACGGGCAGTGATGGTTGATCGTCTCATGGCCCGGCCAAGGCTAGCGGATGATCTGATAGAATGGAGAAATGTCGTGATCGCACTCTGTGGTTGGTCAATTTGCCAACCTCGGGTCACTTCATTCAGCTTCACCGCTCGGCGGCAGAACAGAGTGGGAGGGAGTAAAGAAGTTACGGAGAGGAAGGAAAGAGGACAGGGAAATGGGGATGATATAAATATTGATATCTATGTCATGAGATTGTGGTCCAGTTGAGAAAAACGAGAAATTCCAGAAGGGTAGAAGGGTTAAAGAGGAACAAGAAGTTCTGGGGAAGTGGGTAAGTGTACCTAGTAAGGTAGGTCGGGTGAAGGTAGACCGTGAGGAAGGACGAGATCTGAATGGGCAGGAGCCGAGGAGCGGGCGGACGTCAACACAGCGCAAATCAATAAGTACGACGAGTAAGTCAGTACAAACTGGAAAGGGGAGACGACCCGCTGAGGGACCCAATTTTCTCTCCCACTCATCAATGATCATTCAGTTCCTGTCACTGCACAGTGCACATTCGTCATCACCGTTTTGGACTAACAATATAGGAACCAAAAGGCAACGCGTACTCGCACTTGCACTTGCACTTGCACTTCCTACCGGTCGGGTTTCCAGGAGACAGAACATGAATGATGATCGATTGTTCCGCGGTGGATATCAACTTCCAACTTCTGAGTTCATCCAGTCTTCTCACAACCAAACTGCTTCCCGCTTCATTCAGGGGAGGCTTTCGGAACTTCCAGACTCTCGGAACTTACATCATTTTGGTTTAGACAGTTCCCACTGGTCGAGCCTGGCCCAATTTATCTCCAGTCCGATTTCACGATTCAGGACAGCCCGGACTCCACCACTGCTGCAAGAATTTTGAGCGCCGTGTGCTTCTAAGCTCGCAGCTCCAGCTCCACGGACTCACAGTAGCTCTGGGAATGCCTCTCTTTCATTTCCCACGGCGGAAAAATCCGTATCCACTCACTGGCCTTTGCCACCTGATGCGGACGACGCCGTTGGGCCCTTTGAATGAGATTTGGTGCTTTCCATTTCTTGGCGCTGGTCTTTCTCCCTCTTTGAGTATATCTTGGTGGCTGTTCACTTTCCACACTCCCATCTTCCACTTTTCATCCTCACAGGGCTTCTGCCCGCCGGACGAACCAGGCACTGTTGTCTTCCCCCGCGGTCCACATCTCAGATTTGCTACCGTAGTTTCCCCGAGGCTTGTTGAAGCATGAGACTTCTGTCTCACGTACTGGAATCGCACAGATCGAGAGGTGAGCTGACTCAGTCCAATCCTGCTGTCTACTTGCCAGATGCCAATAAGCAAATTCTGCAATGTCGTGTGCTTCGATACAAGATCGTGGCTTGCTGCGCTATCTCAATCCGATTGCATCGGCTGTGCGTCGTGCGAGGGATACGGATATAGAGCGACAACGCCTTCGTCCAGACAGTGACCTTGATGTAGTCCCTGATCGACTACTATTTCTCCCGCTCCATCCCCACTGCGCCTCCGTGTTCAAGATTTGACTCCGCGGAGACCTGACTCCCGTCCGGAGCGGCCCATACATGTCCACTGTTGACCCAGGCCTTATACCTTCTTTTTCCCGACGGCCGAGTGACAGCTTCGCGCTACGTACATAGACTTCCTCGTAGTTCATTGTAGTCTATTCTCCAATACCCCAGCAGTGTGCATCTGATGATCTTCTGTCCCCATTCGCCATCTACGGGAAACGCCGATTTCCTAGTAGATTTCGCGTAGAATTTCCCCGTTCGTTGGAAAGTGGTGGGTGGCCACTTGGAACAAGAGCGTTGGAAACCATTATACGTAATAAGAAGAGAGCCAACGTACTACATCCCACGTACCTATCCAATGATCATTCTGCAGCGCCCTAAATGCACGTCGGAATTGTAGCTCATATGATCGGACTGCTTCGGTGAGCTTCAGCTACGAGGAGCGACTTCCCAAATGAGCACGTCATTCGCGGCGGGCATCGCTGCTCCCGCTAAGGCTTACAGGCGCTCAGCTGTATGTTCTCTCTGCCACATTGTCCTTGTCTCGGCTTGGGAAAGCGCAAAGCGCTACAGCCTATATCACCTTGGCATCGTCTCTCATATCCACATTGCAAAGCAGCAGGTGCTTAGAATTAAGCACGATTCACACTCCAGCACTCGTGAGGAAGACTTAGCACTTCCGCTGCAACTGACAGGGTGGAAGCTTATTCCACAACCACGGCCCCGACTACAACCACGACTCTACACTCACTCCGCCCCTTGCCCTCATAGCATGCAGCATTCTGAGGCCCGCGATCGCGGATTTCACACCGGTCACCGGCCTGTTTGGTCGTATCATGCAGTGAGTCGATTGCTCTAGACCATTCCCAAGCCCGTCGATGCGCAAGAATGCTGACGTACTTCCGTGTCCTAGACCGGCGACCGAGCGTCGACACTCACCGCGGGGCAAACGTACCGGTTCCAGAATGCGGGGAAGGCTGGATGATCAAGTACTAGCTGATTATATTTGTGGTCTGGAAGTTCTATCAAACAAGTCCCGCGAGAAGCTTATCTGCATCTATTCAACGACTTGACTTGCCACGAAGCCACCCAGAGATCAGCACAAGACCGCTTGGAAGTTATCACTTTGAATCGCAGCCAGCATGGGCACTCTGCAATTTGCAGGATGGTGAACAACAGCCGACCAAGTCACATCGACTTTTTTGCACACAAAGCAGGATTAGACAAGAAGAGATTCTGTCCGCCGGGAAATAAGACTGAAAGAGAATTTGCAAAGCAACGAAGCAACGAAGCAGCGGAACAACCTCAGTCTTGCAAAATAGCCAGCATACTACGATTCCAGGGGCTTGAACAGGGGGTATGGTCTGAGGGGTTTTTGCACCGCTATGAGGGTATTCTCGCACGTCCGACGGAAAGAAGAACTGCAGTTGCCGTCCGGGACGGAATTTGGAGGGGCCGACTTGCCGAGCGAGCCTCGACAATCTCCTCCAGCATGGGACGGACGCCATTAATAATCCCTGCCAAAAAGGGACCTCCCAACTGTCACGACCAGATTAATGAAAAATTTGAGTCAACACCTTTGATCACCTTCTTTCGGTGTCGACTGTCGCTGGTGCAAATCTCCTTGTCTGGACTGTCTTTGGCCATAACGAAATTGTCCTCGTGCCGCTGCAACACAGTTCAACTGGGTAAATAAGCATCCCACATCTCAACCCGATCCTCCTGCACTAAACGGAAGCCGGGTAGCTAAGAGCCTAAGGCTCGATCCCGCCCGCGTAGCGTTCTCATCAACTCGTTTGCCCTTCACTCAACCTCTTTTCTCCTGTATATTTTGCCTGATAGGGCTGGGCTGCTGTTGTCTATCCGTCTCTAGTATCTTTTTTATCTTTTTTTTTTCATTCTTCTTCGGCTTGTTTCTGCTCGTTGTTATTGGACGAGCGATGCTTACTCCGCTGCTTTATTGCACATGATCACGTTCCGTTATCGTCAGCCTAATAGGTGATCCACCAGGCCATTTGAGTATGGGCCCGTTTGATCTTATGGTGATAGTAGCCGATTGCTCTGTCTAGACACAAGCCATGCAGAGCCTGGAGCTAAATACTGATCACTCCTCCTCCTGGCGCGTCCAAACTAGTCCTCCCCTTTCAAGAAATACAGGCTCCAACAGCGGGCAGGACCAGGACAGCCGGAGGCGGAATCCACTGGTAAGCATCTCTCCTCTTACTTCCGCACTATAACAGAACACGTGAGTAAACGTTCAATGCAGGCATGTGAAACATGCTACAAGAGGAAGATCAAATGCGAAGTCGAAGGGTCTAAGAATGCTTGCATCCAATGTATGCGTCGCAACATACCATGCAAGTTCACTACAAGAAAAGAAAAAAGAGAGTCATTGAAAAGGTAAGTCTTCCGATCACTCCGACGATCTTCAAAGCCAGACTAAGAATTGGCTAGGACACATTATGTGAAATCACTAGAAGAACGAGTCAAGAGGACAGAGTCTCTGCTCCGGGCCGCTGGTTTATTCGCTGAAGAGCTGTCACTTGAGGATGAATATCTCAGCGAAGAGGGAGATGATCATGATCGTGATATGGACTCCGATGATGATCTCATTTCTCCCTACTTTAGTCCTCGTGCTGGCGTCAGTAGACGCAATTCCGGACCGTCCACTTTAGATGCTTCAAGCAATCTGGCAGATGCACAGCCTCGGTCGTCGAATGACAAGGGAAAGTCACAAGCTGCACCAGAATCTCCCCAGGGTGGAATCCGTGCACCTCCCAAGTCCGGCCAGCCCCATGCCCCTCTTTTCGTCTTGGACAACAGAGAAGAATATAGGTACTATGGTACGAAGTGGTCTCTTCCATTGCGGCGTTTCTTTTCACAAACCTCGACTGACTTCTCTTCAAGGACGGTCGTCTTCAATGTCTATTCTCTCACGAGAAGGTCTTGAATGGATCAAGAGAAAGACCGGTGAAACAAAGCTTGTGAATGTCATATTTTCTGACTCAACTCGAGACAGTCCTTGGGACTATTGGCGGCCAGACGTCTTTCATGACATCTTCACCTCGGAGGTGTTCAAACCGCTGCCTCCTCGAGCAGAGGTATTTGCGTTGTTGCGCGATTACTTTCGCACTGTAAATCGGTTGTTCCCGCTGTATCATGAAGCGACATTTATGCGCCTGGTTGAGTGGCAGTACACGCAGCAGACATGTGATGATGCCGCTCGATGGGCTAGTATCAATATCTTGCTGTCTCTGGCCTATGAATATCGGTTCTCCAACTGTCAGAAATCCGAGAAGGACAGGGAGAGAGCTTGGCTCTACTACAAGAACGCCATGTCAGTCTTTGTAGAGCTGTCGTTGAGGAGAACCGACCTCCTTAGCATACAAGCTCTTTTGGGCATGGCTCTTTTTCTCCGAGGGAATTCCGGAACCCAGTCCTCCTTGCCGATTATTACGGCAGCCGTGCAAGCTTGTCACCGCATGGGACTACACCGCAATATTGCGAGGGCACATCTTTCCCCCACTGAGCAGGAGCAAAGACGCAGAGTGTTCTGGGTTGCCTATATACTTGACCAAAGGTGCGTCACCCCCTTATCGTCATCTCACAAAATAGGCTAAGGATTTTTTCTGACATGCGCTCTCTTTCTAGCACATGTATACGCGCAGGAAGCAGTCCCATCCAGAATCATGAGGACTTCGACGTGGACTTTCCGGCAGATAACACAGAAGATGCATTCGTGACGTCGTCACATAATTCTTTCTTCCGCCAGCTTTGTAAGATCACAGTGATAAAAAGTCGCATGTACAGCAAACTCTACTCGACGAAGGCGCTGGAGCACAAGTCTCCTGCAGTCATCTTTCAGGATATTCGAGAGCTACACTCGGAACTCGAAGAATGGAAGAACGCTAATCCGTTCGAATGTCGCCTGAAGAAAAGAGGAACAGGCCAGGACTTCTTACTTGGATTCGCCTCCGCCGGCTTGCAATTTGTTTACTATAATACTATGCTCATGATTCATCGACTTCCGGTCTTACTTCATTTCGGGTCAATGGATCACCTTGCACGAGGACATCCTATGGATGACTACGGCTTAATTCTTAGCGAGGCCACTGTCTCTTCAGAGATCTGTGTACAGGCTGCACGGGATACTTTGAAATTAGTCAACAACCTGCCATGGGGCGACATTGCATGGATCTGGTAAGGCATGCCCGAGACGAGGTCTTCCATATATGCTAATGTCCCTTAGGTCTCTTCTGTATTACGTGTTCCTTGCAGTAATGAACATCTTCGTCAATATCCTGAAGAACCCTCAACATCCTAAAGCCAAAGAAGACCTTCAATCTCTCACCATGGCCGCGACCTTCTTCGCGACGCTCATTCCGGGCGATGGGCCCGGCCACTATGCTCGATTTATGACTAAAATGAGTGCCAATTTCGAGCGACTTGCACGCAATCTTCTCGAACGAGACGCGAAAGTCTTGAAACCCGATGACATGAAAAGCAATTCACCCCAGACAAACAAGGATGAGAACCCTGCAGCGTCACAAACCGTCTCAGGTCAGACTGTTCATTCTCGACATCGACAAACTGGCCTTATTTCTCAATCACGGACCGGTCCCCCCACGTCTACCCCAACCTCTCCTACCTCATCTGCCGCTCATAAGAATACACACAATATTCCTCCCAACATTGAAGGTCTACCTCAGATCAATTCATCCGGTTATGTTGTCCCCGACAGTTTCAGTCCCGGCCCCGACTCAGAAACTTACACCACCTCCTCCCCTCCTCTTACCACAGCATATTCCCAACGGCCACAAGCACAGTCTCTCGGTCAATCTGCTACGCCGGTTCCCCTGCAACCCAGTGGCGCGTCCTCCCAGCAACAGCCGCAACCCTTCGATATAAGCAGCTTCGACGCCGGCTTCTTTCCCGTCTCCGTCAACAGTGACAATTTCCACTTCGGCCAGCCAGGCCTGTGGCAAATCCCCCTGACAGCCGACTGGGAGCTGTCGCCCCAGGCTCTGAACGGCATCTTCGGCTTCGACCTGAATTATCCCATTCCGGACGTATCACAATCGCAACCGATGGTCAATCCCGGCAACAACGTGAACATGGACGCGCCGCCGCCGTCCCAGTTCGGCACTCCGAACCTAGGGGGGCAGCAGCAGGCAACGGGTCCGATGCCCATGGGCTTGGGCCTACTACCGTACGCGCCCAACATGGTGCCACCACCGCCGAGTAGCGGGTCTCAGGGTCAGGACCCCGTGCCTGACGACGCAGCGGCAGCATCAGCAGCAGCACAAGCCATGCAGGCGAGTGCAATGTGGATGAACGGTCCGTTCTCCGGGCCTTATCCATTCCCGATGTAGATCGGACGCGGGCTGGTATGTTGTCACGTGCACATACGCAGCCGGCAGGCCGATCCAGCTGTCCTTTGCCTACCAACATACCATACCCTCCTAATGCTTCGCACATATTAAACAGACATGACGAATTCACGAATCTCCAGTACTCTTCACATCCTATTCTTGTATTCATACTGTCATCATATAATGCATGGTTCTAATGCATGGAAATTTAAAAATCTGCATAAGTACAGTACACACCATACCCCGGACTGTCGCATGTACGTGGATAGTGCAGATAAGCAATAACGGATTCTTATTGTGGGATATGCTATTTACCGCACTGATCCTTTTCAGTGACAAGAGGATTAAAAATATATCAAACCACACCACTACACCCGAGAATTCCTAACAAGCCACAGCGCCCCAATCCAAACACCGATGTAGAACTCCCTCCCCCACGGAGCCCTCCGAAAATACTCAACATGAAGGAAATCAGAACTTGTCGAAAGTGAAAGTTTAGAAGCAACCCCGAAACGTAGAATCAACAAATCCCCAGTCTCGCCGTCGCCTACGACCTTCAATGGACTGGAACACAGCAACACTTCCGGATGTCTTCTGACTTTCAACCGAATTTAGAACCATAGTACATGATGTCTGAAATTCAGAACACCGTGCCGGTCAATTTGCGCACCGCCGTCCTCCAGACTCCACGACCGAGCTGCATCTTGCCCTCGGCCGAGGTCCCGGACCCGGACAGACCTTTGTTCAGGATACTGCGCATCTCCGTCTCGGATATGCCCTTGCTCTCAGCAGTGGATCCGTACACCTTGCTGGCGAGGACGTCGGTCTGGAGGTCCAGCTGCCCGAGTGCCCCCGCGCCCTCACCGTCCTGTGGAGGAGGGATGATGCGAGTGCGGACGGCGAAGTCGACGTCGATACGGCAGTTTGGCGAAGAGGAGGTTGAAGGGGGCGGTGCGGGTCCGAGGAGGGTGCAGCGCGCACGGAGGGAAGGAGTTGAACATTTTTTGGCGCTGGCGCAGCCGTTGCCCTCGAGGAGTTTGAGCTTGGTAACGCCGCAGAATTCGAGGAGGCGGGCTTCTTCTTCGAGCTGGAGGGTCAGGTCCCATGCTTGGGCAATGAAGTGGAGGAGGTGTTTGGGAGCGGTGCGGGATTGCGGGATGGAGGTGAGATGGGTTTGGAGGGATTTCAGGACCAGGAGGGTGATGGCGGATAGGTGTGGAGTGGTTGTATGGGTGGGTTTTGTCGTGATGGTGGTAGTGGGAGCGTATTTGAGCGTGACAGGTGCATTGGTAGCTTGGTCGTTGGGAGTGGTGGAGGTACTGTTGTTGTTGATGAGGAAGCACGCAGGGTGGAAGGTGAGTTGCAGCTGGTGTCGGTAGGACATGGTCACTGCTGGGCCGGCCGGGGTGGAACCGTCCGATGCGGTGGCAGATACGATGCTCCAGCCGGTTTGACGCTCGATATTGCGGACTGAATCTTTTAGTTCGCTGGTTTCTTGCGCGCTCCAGCCGCGACATTGCGCCTTGACTCGTTCGGCTTCCTGGATCTGAGCCATGTACTCGGCCTTGACCTCGGTGCCGGTTTCGACGATGTTAGTCTTATCCTCGAGTTCGGCCTGCATCTCCTGTAGAAGCTTCTTTTTCTGCGCGATCTCGTCCTCGACGCCCGCAAGCTTTTCCCGCGCGCTGCGCAGCTCATCTTGGTCACAGTTCTCAAGCTCGTCTGCTAGTTGCTGCAGTGTCGTGGCTTCCACCTCAAGAGAAGAGTGTTTCTCGATGAGAGCGGGCACTGTATCGCTCAGAAGGGTCTCATGCTTAGCAAGGAGTTCATCGTCTGCTTTCATTTCTTGCACGTGACGGTTGAGGCCATCCCGAAGTCCCTCCAGCAATTTCATGCGCCACTCATACCATGTAGCCTTACTGAGTAGGCGAGCATGAGTCTTAACATTTCTGAATTGATTGTCCATCAGCAAGCGAATGTCCGGTGGAGCGGTCATATATTCGCGGAACAGTGGCGGATTATCGGCAAGAGTCTCGGTCTCGATAGACCGGATCACCTGTCTGCCTTCATTTATATACGACTTCAATTCTCGACAAGACTAGAAACACGTCAGTAGTGCACGAATACTGGGCCTGAGAAGATCTTACATGCTGAAACAACTCAAGCATAGGCACGGTGCAGAAGCCAGCAGCTACGCACTCTTCGAAGCTCGCGGGACTTCTAGCCTCGTTCTCGCTAGAAAGTCGAAGATTCCGTTTCCGAGCGCTGTCTGGGGCAGTAGTATGCCTTCTTTTCGTGGTTGTGAGTTCCATGAAGTGGATGTTGGTCATGTTGAGGAATTCCTGCAACTGTATAGGTTCGACCTCCGGGCCAGCATCTTCTACAGGCGCATCTTGCACTTCAGTCGATTCTGTGTTAGATGCTGTGTCTGAGTTATCTTTGCCAGGACTCGTGGTAGCACTGATAGTCCTAGAGGTCTGTGTTGGCGTTGACATAGATTTGAGAGGAGATTGTGCACTGATGGTCTTAAGGGGAGACTGGAATCCACGTCCAAAAGTGTCACTGTTGGTCGAATGAGCTGGGAGCTTGAACTTCTTCACTGGGCTGCTAGTCTCGCGGCCTCGTAGGCGCTTTGGCGTGTGATCAGAATCCGCGTCGTCGTCGTCCAAATCCAACTCAACTGGTCTTTTACCCAGAAGGCCAAGGGCGGCCCCGACATGCAAGCTCTTTCTACCACGAAGCTTATTCTTCTTGGGTGTCAAGCTCGAAATCATATCCTTCAAGCTTGCGGTGGGATCCCTGTCGTTCAGTTTTGGAGGCGAGATGAAGCCATCTTCTCTGTTCACCTCCTCTTCGCGTTCACGATCTACCTCCTCCTGAAGCTTCACGGGATCTTCGAAGCGTACACCCTGCTTTGACTGCTCCTGTGGAACAAACTCGGGTGCTTCTTCACCAATGGACCGGCGCTTATCCAGCATAGCAGCGACTCGAGGCGATCCAAGTCCCTCTTTGTCGATACCGAGACCAGAGGACCGCCTCTTCCCATGGGGTTGCAAGACAAAAAGAGGAGCCGGTTTTCCATTGACGCTCTCCCCAAACAGACTCTTGCGCCTGGGGGATGTATTGCTTGCGGATTCTTGTACCTCTGGCTGGGACAGCTTCGGTGGTGATGCATTTTCTGTACCTGCATCTCTGGAAGGGGTCGTTGTGTGTGTGTTCGAGGGTGCATTGCCTGTCGGCGTGGATGGACTAGGGGGAGAGACCATATCCTTCGGTGGAGATACCTGTGGGGTTTGTGGAGTGGGTGTAGTGGGCGCCGGATGGGTCAAGCTTTGCCTCGTTCGTCGGGCCCGTACACTTGCCAAGCTAGGGCTTCCACTTTCTGATGCCACAGCTGCAACATGAAACGATTTGGAAGAAGATTCGACTTGCGACTTGGCTGGCGACTTCGCTGGTGATTTGGCCGGCGACTTGGAAGGCGACTTGGAAGGTGACTTGGAAGGTGACTTGGAAGGTGACCTGGAAGGTGACTTGGTTGGCGACTTAGCGGGTGACTTATTAGGAGACTGCCGTACGGTCTCTTGAAATGGCGAACTACCCAGTTGAGCCGGCTTGGGTTCCGGGGTCGCTCGGTCTTCATCCGGTTCCGGTGGTTCTTGTTCTTGTTCTGGCTCTGGTTCTAGAATCTGTCCAACAGCAGTAGTCATATCCATGCCTGCGGTTTGGTCGTCATCTTCGGCTGCAATGCTCTCCTGAGTACCAGGGATAATGCCACCGATAGCTCCAGTAATCTCCATATCCATACCATCATCCATGTCATTCCCATTCTCACATTCAGACAAGACACGGTCGTTTTCACCTGAAGCGAAGGCTTCTTGTTGATCATCATAGTCGTTCTCATCTGCATTGTTGGCGACGCCAAGACTGTTCAAAAGGCCTCCGACAACGGATGTGAATTCCATAGTCATCTCTTCATCTCCGTTTCTACTTTCCGCCCCTATGGACTTCGCAGGAGAAACAGGCTGTGCAATACCTCCCACGACATTAGTGAATTCCATGGTCTGTTCTTCATAGTTAGTCTCCTCGCTAAGAGACTTGCGGCGCGCTTCACTCCTGCGTCGACTCGCTTGGTTGGGGAGAATTCGGCCAATTGCATTGGTAACCTCCATACTAAGATCCTCATCCATAGCATCATCCTCGTCATCTGCAGTCGGAGGAGCATCGAGCATGGGTTCAGAAGGCGGATCATTCTCTTGATCATACCGAGCGCTGATATCTGCCCAATCGAAACTCTCACGTTGGCCCTTCTTGATCCAAGGCTGAAAAGCACCTGTAATCTCCTGATCTGCGATTTCCATAGACATGTCTCCATCATCGTCCTCAAAGTCACGAGTTCCAGCTTCTCGAGCCGCTTGCCGCAAAGCTTCGTTCAAGCGAGCACTGCCAGTGGTGGCATCGGAACCATCAGAATGAACTGAGGCTGGAGAGTGAACTGACATGTCATCCAAGCTCATTGCGGTGCTTTCTCCGTCGAATCCAGAAGTCGATGAATTGTCGTCATCGTCGTCGTCGTCCTCTCTCTGTAGTCCAAGATCTTCAGTCCCGTCGGCTGAACTTCCGCTGAAGGGGCTTGAGAACATCTCCTGCGATTCATCGTAGCTTCCGTTGGTTGACTGGCTTTGGAGTTGCTGCAGGTCTGGATACTGCACGGGCGAGAAGCCGGCATCTGACTCTGCGTATGGATCGGGGGAGGATCGCGGTTCGGCTTGTTCGGCTTGGGGAGCAGGGGTCTGGTTTCCAGCTCCGGCTATTGATGAAGCGCGCCGTGTCGAGTTCGCAGCAGATGATGAAGTCGAGTCGTCGGGTATTTCTACCACGTTCCAAGTGTGCAATGTGGCTTCGGGGGCGAATGAGACACGGCGATTTGCTGTGATGTTGGGTCAGCGACATATAGATTGCGCAGAAATCAAGGTGACAAACCCATTGACTTCCGACGTGCCTCCCTCTTCTCAAGGATCATCTTCCGCTCCCGCTCCCGCTGCTCCTTTTCTTCCTTTTCCCTTGCGGCGGCCATCTCATCCCGAATGGATGTAGCGTTGAAGCTGTCGAAAGGGTTGGATCGGTCTTCGGAATTATTCGAAGCGGGCGCGGGAGTATCAAGGTCGATTAGGAGGCCTTCATCGCTCTGGGTATTGGTTTCATTGCTGAGACTCGGCTGCGATCCACGGGCCGGCGTCCGTTTGCGTGTTTCTTCAAATGTGGGAATAGTGCGCACGGGCGAGACGGGAACAGTTGGTTTGAGAATGGACTTCAAGGGAAAGGCTGCTGTGGACTACGCGACAACAAACAGTTACTTTGTAAGCAAGATACACGTGGTGAATGAGGGATAGGGGGACACCAAGTACCTTGCGGCGATTACCGTTGGAGTCCTGGAGCGCATCTAGACCACCAGGGCCTAAGCTTTTGCTACGAGACTTTTTGTCTCTAGCCATGGGTTTGGGGCGTCCATCAAGCGGTTGAGAGGAGCTGATTTCCGTCGTCGCATTTTCTTGGTCGAGGGTGGAGGTCAGTCTCGACCGCGGGATATGAGCAAGAGAGCGACGGGCTCGCGGGCGGAGAGACCCCGCGGAGTCACTTCTGGACGCCATGGGTTCACGCTGGAGCGGACATAGACGGTAGGGGGAGATGTAAGTTCAGGTAATTGTCGTATGCAGATCCTGTTGATATCAGAAATGCAAGATCATAGTTTGTTGAATGGCGCAATAACGATCGATGGTTGTCGCTGGTTAAGTTGCGGCGGGCAAGGCAGTTAACTAACTGAAAGCAACAAACAACAAACCAAGTCCACCGCTTTCCTCTTAATCTTCCTCCGGCGGGCGCGTCTCCCGGCCAGGCCGCTCATGTGATCGAGCGGATGTAAACAAACCAAAAACGGAAAGCCCTAGCCGAGTCTCAAAGAGGACTAGCGCCCCCATCGCACACTCACACGGCGAATATCCGCCATCTTGAATAAATCTTCTCCATCATCGACGTCGACCACCGCACGCCCCGACACCCCCCCCTTCGCGACAACCCAGCTCGACTTCGCTTCCTCGTCGGACTGAACATATCGCAAAAATGGCCACCGAGTTGACCGTCCAGTCGGAACGTGCGTTCCAGAAGCAGCCTCACATCTTCGTCAACCCCAAGACCATTGCGAAGAGCAAGAAGGTTGCCTCCGGCCGCAGATGGTACAAGGATGTCGGTCTGGGTTTCCGTACCCCCAAGACCGCCATTGAGGGCACCTACATCGGTATGCACGACCTACACCAAATCTCTGCGGAGTGATCAGATTTCGATTTTTCGCGGCAAAGCACGGGGAAAGTTTCAGGGTCCTTGAAGATGAGCCTTGCCACCAGGGATTTGACAATCGGAAGCGCAATACATACGACTTTGGTCACGACACGATGATTTGGCGCAAGAGGAGGGATCCTTGATTTTCAAATTGCGGAAGGATTTGATATCGTGGACCGTCGACAATGGAGCGCTTGACGAAATTCTTTAAAGATCTGGACATTCTCATCTTCAAGGGCTCGGGGAAACATCTCCAGACACTGCAGGAAAGGAGAGAGAGAGCAACAGGTCGCTAACATCAAGAACAGACAAGAAGTGCCCCTTCACCGGTCTGGTCTCCATCCGTGGTCGTATCCTGACCGGCCGTGTCGTCTCCACCAAGATGCACCGCACCATTGTCATCCGCCGTGAATACCTCCACTACGTCCCCAAGTACAACCGTTACGAGAAGCGCCACAAGAACCTTGCTGCCCACGTTTCTCCCGCTTTCCGTGTTGAGGAGGGTGACTGGGTTACCGTCGGCCAGTGCCGTCCCCTTTCCAAGACTGTACGTTGCCTCGATTCCGCCAATATCTTTCCTGGGATCTGTCAGGGGTAGTATGGCTTTGTCCTTGATCAACCGATGGGATGCGACAAGGCCATTACAATGCTCCTGAGAAGACCCAGGTTCAACCCCTTCCGCGCACCATCTAACATGTTGACCTACAGGTCCGCTTCAACGTCCTCCGTGTCCTTCCCCGCACTGGTAAGGCCGTCAAGGCTTTCAGCAAGTTCTAAGCGTGTCGATGAGGAAGTGTTTTCGAGAGGAAAATAACCTAGGGCTGCGGCGTGACTGGATATACAATGGATTAGTTAAACGGGTTGGGATTGTTTCACGATTTCATGTCCCAGGTACCCTTGAGAAAGAATATCCAATGAAAAAATTCTTTTGATTCTCCTTAATGGCAGTCCACCGTGCAACACGCTTGGGCACGGCTCGGGCCTGTCCCTAGGTTCCACTTTGAATACTACACGGATTGAGCATTGAAATGTGAGGCGCATTCTTCGAATTCTACCTACAAATTTTTTTGGACGAGAAACGGAGTTAGGGTGGATTGTCTACGATCAACGGTCATCTCAAAAGTGTGCTTTAGCATAAGTACTGCCAAACAACAGCTCCTTGTTTTGCATTTGTTCAAATACTCGTCCACCACCTTAACATTGAGGTAAAGAGTTCTCAAATAGGCACTTCCCACTCATACCTAGTACCTTGAGCACACGCACATCATCCGCCCCCAGTTGCAAACATTTCGTAGACGAATCAGTTTCTCTTCCCACTGATCTTCCCCTTCATCTCATTGCCCGGAGATAAGTCGAAGTCCACACAAGCATAACGAGAGTACACGGAGATAGGCCATCGAGTAGCATCAACCCAGGATCATCCTCTGGCGCGCTCTGTCCAGAGAAAACTGGTATTGCCAGTCAATGTTTTCCGTACCTCTATTTCTTACCACGTTTGGTTCTGTGTCTACCTCCATGTTGTCGCACATGGCCGCGATAACGGAATCTGTAGCAACCAGATCCGACTCCTCAGACACAAGCGAGACGCAACTTCCCGCATCGGAACTTTCAAACAATCTCCGCGCACCAGACACATCTCTTGGTGGGAGCCCTTTCCCCTGACGCGAGAGGCCATCCTGCTGGGCGATCCACCGACCGGTATATGCGTCCCAAGTCTCGATGGCTGGGTACGAGCGGCGGTTTCGTCTTGGCCATTTGACAATTGCTTCATCGTCGTCATCTTCTTCCTCGGTCTCTTCCTCGTCATCGATGCGAGGTGTATGCGATCGGACGATGTCGGAATTGCACAGAACATAAGAGTCATCGTCAGCAGCACTGTGTCGGTCGTCCTGATCGAATGAGTCACGAGAAGGACGAATCTCGTTCTGGTCCCCATAGCAAGGTGGAGAAGAAGGGTAGCTACTACACTGGGTTTCAACGTGCATCATTTCGCCATTGGCCTCGGTCTGTTCATGATTGTGAGACCCATGGGAGCCACGCCGGACGACGACATAGCTGAAATCGTCTACAGAAGCCGGGCTTCGCTCATTGTCTTCGTCCTCACTGAGTCCGGCCTCAGTGACTGATTCGTCGTCGTCGTCGTCGTCGTCGTCTTCGTCGTCTGAGATAACATAGACCTCCCGATGCTGGTGTTCATCTGCAGTCATTGGGGTCTCAGGCGAAAGACCATATCCTGTACGTATACCCTCGTAAAATGCTTCCCCGGGATTGTCGGATTTCCGAAGACGCCAGAGATACCGAAGACGCCAGGAATAGAACATGCCTCGTCCGATTTCATCACTATACTCATATCGAACTTGAAGTAGAGACAGGAGCTTTCCAATGATGTTGCCAGATGTGTGATCGGAATAATGCCCTCGCTGTGAAAGCGCAGCTTTCAACGCATGTCGATTACACTTATACGTCGCAATGGTGTCGAGCTGAAGGAGTTGAGCAATATCTTTGTGCTCGTCTGCAATCTGTTCCAGTGTGCTGACTTTAAAGGAACAGATTATGTTAGAGGAGGGGACTTTCCCCCAAATCAAAAACTCCCCGGCGCCGTTGTAAAAGCTCTTTCCTACCCGGACTTTGTGTGTCCTGAACAAATCCCTGGCTGAGTACACAAAGTCAAGCCCCTTGGTATCAATCACGGAAATGAGAGCACCTTCTTTGTTCCGTATGGCACGGTGCACGGGTGAGAGCATGGACATGAACGTCGAGATGAATGGGGATGGAACCTCCTCTCTATGAACATGCTTCCGGAAATACTCCACGAACTTCTCTGGTCGTATTGTGTTCGGTGAGAAGTACCTGTCCCAATCATCGAAGAGACCCGCAACCAAGAGATTCTTCGTGTTGATGCCCTGCGAGTCGACATTCGACCACCGATACAGTACTGGCGGTATGCCGTCTTCTCTCAGTCTTGTATTTCCTCGTCTATTTGTGATCTGAACGCCTCTTCGTCGGACTTCTCCTGAATCATGTGTCTTGCAAATCAGAGTTACCTCCATGATGCGCTCCTGTACACACCAGAAACACTCTTTGTCCCCGTATTTGCAAAGGGTCCTGTCCTCATGCACAGAGACATCGGCCGGTTTCTCCTCGATCTCGTGGGTGATATACTCGTCAACGACTTCATCCACTCCCTCAGTGTCAAATGCCATGTCTGTGTCGTCCTGTGCCTGGGTCTGACTCTATATCAGTGCCAATTGCATGCATGCAAAGAGGCTTAGACTCACCGAGGTCCTGCGGCTGAGTGTGTGTATTGCACGTTCGTAAGTAGCAGCATCGATGGGATCCACCGTATTCTCCCTGAGGCGTATATCTAAGGATCTCAAAGTCCTGCGGATGGTCGCAATGAAGGGCGCCCACCGTCCATCTTTATCGAAGGGAGACAGATGGACGTCAACCCAGTCCGGGAGCACTTTTGACTTCAAGTGGTGCCATTGGCCGCGAAGTCTTTCTTTGGGAGCACCATCTCTAAAGCCTGCGTTTCTCAAATCGCCTCGATAGACGGCGTCGAATACTGCCTTGTAAGCGTTGATATCCCGATCCCAGAATCGATACAAACAACAGAGAAATTTTCTTTTCTCCGAGTCCCAGCTAATCAGAGGCTCCATTGCTGTGAAGTTCAGTCCTCCTGATAAGGCCATCTGAGCCAGTCGAGGTTAGGGATAGTGCAATGTGAGCAATGAGTGGGTAAGGTTGGGGACTGGGGGGGCAAGGAATATGAGACGAAAGGGTATAGAAGCAACACCTTCAGATGAGAGGTCAGACTCACTGCAAAGTCCTCGACAGATAGAGCAATCTAGATTTGTGGAGTAGACTGAGTAAATGTCACTTGAGGAATACTTTTGGCCCCCCTAGGCGAGTGCTGAGTGTGACCATGTTTTACTCAAAACTCACTTTGTGTTACTAGCCCTGAGAGCAAGGCATGGAACACCAAAAAGAAAAGAGAATGCTACTTGATCTACAGAGGAAGAAGGATTTCAGTATAGGTAGGCTTTCATTCGCTGCATCTTGCTCTTCATTGTAGAGCGGACATGAACTATATAAATGTCACTGTACCCGAGCACAGTAATGACCTATCACTTTTGACTAACTCAGCAGGCTGAGGCTGAAAGCCGCTCTGAGAATACAAGAAGTATATTGTGGGTAAGACTTCAGTACTTGATGTTATTGTACTTCATTTAAGGAAGCTGTCAAACCTTCTCGAAGGGCTGCAGCAGCTGTGACGTGCAGCAAGCATAACTTACCAAAGGCTTTGTCAAAGACATTCGAACCGGCCGAACCCGCACTAGGTAGTTCTCAGCCTAAGGCGACCAAGCGCAGCTCCACTCCACCGCAACGCCCGGTCATCATCCCCGACGGGCCTCAAAGCTCCCTCTTCCACTTTCAGCCGGGATTCTTCCTTTCCTCCCCTCTTCTCCCCTCTTCTTCCCCCCCGCTTGTCTGCATTCTTTCTCTCCAGTTATTCCACAACCCCCCGCTGTCTCTCCGGGCTTGAGTCCGATAGGGTTTTCGCTTCAACCCGATCGTACCGATTGCCATCTGGGATTCCTTTCCGTCCCCACTTCGTCATCGACAGACCGCGTTAGGCATCATCCTCAATAAAGGTTCCACAGTATGGCTACTTGAGTGATCATGATTATTCTTAGCATTGGCGTGGATAGATCAATTGGCACTCGACTCTTATAGACACTTGATATAACTACCTCCAACCACTTCAGTCCTTGCTACCCCCTCCCCAATATTTCGACATCGAAGCCACGGTGCCGCCCCTGATTCTTATCTCCGCTCCACTGCCATCGCACCACTCAACTCCCAATCTTCAACATGTCCCATAACTTTGAGAAGTCGGTGAAGGGGGCTACCAAGGTCAAGGTTAGTCAAGGGACGATGATGGCTGCCCTGAGGCGATCTGCGCACATGCTAATGGCCGTGCTCTTCGACAGCTCGCCGCCCCCAAATCCAAGTACATCGAACATATCCTGGTCGCGACGCATACAGGCGAAGCAGGTGTGGCAGAGATTTTCCGGACCTTGCAGCTCCGTCTCCGCGACTCAACATGGACAATCGTCTTCAAGGCTCTGATCGTGATCCATTTGATGATCAGGGAGGGCCAATTGGACGCCACGTTGCAGTACATGGCAGAGAACCCCCAAAAGTTGGCAATCAGTGGATTTTCGGAAGGTGAGCAGCTTTTAGTGCAAGAGAGGCATATGAGGGTCGCTAAATTTTAGGCTTGGGTGTAGTCCAGTCGCAGGGCCATAACATCCGGAGATATTCCGAGTATCTCCTGGCGCGCGCAAAGGCCTTCGAGTCTACCAAGACCGACTACGTGCGAAGCGGCCAGGGCCGGATGAAGCGCCTGACGGTCGAGAAAGGCCTTCTGAGAGAAACCGAGATTGTTCAAAGACAGATCCGAGCGTTGCTCAGATGTGACGTGTGTTACCCATAACCTTTGTCGCAATCGTGGAATTACGACTGACCAGGCTTCAGCTTCTAACGGACGATGTTGAGAACGAGATCTCATTGACCGCGTTTCGTCTGCTCACGTTGGATCTGTTGACTCTTTACTCGGTCATGAACGAGGGAACGATAAATGTCCTGGGTAAGTGTCTCTTACTGTCATCTGGATCGCACAATCCTTACATGACCTGCGATTAGAACACTACTTTGAGATGTCACGTCCCGACAGTGAACGTGCGCTGGAGATCTATAAAACATTTACCCAGCAGACGGAAGAAGTGGTCAAGTTTCTCGGCGTAGCTCGGCATTTCCAATCCGCGACGCGTCTGGAAATCCCTAAGCTGAAGCATGCTTCTACTGATCTGACTCGGCTTCTTGAGGACGATTTGAACGACCCCGATTTCAATCTCCGCCGCCGCGAGTACCTTGCTCGTAAACAGGGCAAGAGTGTTGGGACACCATCCTCTGTGCCCAAAAATGCCACCGGTGACCACGCTGTTAACCACGCAGCCTCTCCTTCGGCTCGGCCACAGACACAGCCCAATCCGCAAGCTCAAGCGAAATCGAACCCGGTAGATTTGATCGACTTCTTCGACTCGATCGAGCAAAATCAGCAGCCGATGGCACAGCAAAACGCGTACCAACAGCAACAGTTCCAGCAGCCGCCGCAGGCCATGCAGTTCCAACAAGCAGGCTTTCAACCACAGCAGCAGCCATTCTATGCACAGCAGACCGGCTTTCCACAGCAGCAGATGCAGCAACAACCACAACCGACGGGTTTTGGCCAACAGTCACCGCCATTTGGGCCTCAATTCACTTCGCAGACTCAGCAATTCAACCAACCACAAGTTCCACAGCCTCTCCAGCCCGACCACACTGGGGCCGGCTTTGGTGGCTACTCAGCGCAGCCCCAAAATTATGGTTACCAACCTAACCTGGCTCCGATCCCGCAAAACGATGTTACTGCATTCCCGCCGCAGCAACAGCAGCCGCAGCCGCAACAGCAACTGGCGCCGGGGGCTCAACCACACCTCCTGCAGCCCCAATCCACCAACCCGTTCAGACAGTCGATGTTGATGAGCACGCCGACCGGATCGGCCGCTCCACTTGACCGCCAGAATACCAACCCGTTCGCGCGGCGGCTTTCGACAGCGAGCCCGCAATTCAACACTGGTGGTCTTGAGGCGTTCGCACCGGCACAGGCGCAACCACAGGTTCAGGTGCAACAGGCAGCGCCGCTTCAAGCGCAGCGCACGGGAACCAACCCTTTTGCCCGCAGCTCCTCCGTACCACCCCAGCAATCGCAGGGGCTACAGCCTCCCGCGGCGGCACCTCTCCGGCCAAACCCCACGGGAAGCACCAATCCATTCCGCCAAAGTGCCTTTGTGAACCAACAAACTGGCCAGGGGTGGCATGTTGGTGGCCAGCAAGGCACAATGGGTGGATTGGAGCAACTGGACACGGTCCCCATCTTCCCGCGACCGGGTATGTAGATACGGAATGGTGGGGAGAGAGAATATTTGTAGATAGAAAGATTTCTGTCGCTGCTGCTTGCGGACGGCGGACCTAATCGTTATCTTGTGTGTCGGTAGTGTCGTTCCTTGTCGACCTTACCACCCACTACCCCTTGGCTCACTTAATACTTGTCATTATTGACTGCTTCGATGCATTTGCCATTCTGTTTCACTCCCCTGCCCTACGTGTACGGGCTTGAGGATGGTGAGCTCGCAGCGCGGGCGCGACTGCTTCAATTTGATCCTGTATTGATACCTACCTAGCTATACCGAGCGGTGTTAGCGTTCAGGAGAACATATAAATCAAACGTGTAAATTGCGATTGTATTATGAGCGGCGACTGCCACTTTGAAATCAAAGATGAAAGCACTCAATCAAATGGACACACTCAGTATTGTCGACCCCTCTCAAGCAAAGGCATCCAGGCTTCATCGAAGAATCCAATTCCCGATACACAGCTATACATCCGGAACCTACGCACCCGGTAAGCCGACTAAACGTACAGAGTACATACAACTCAAGAATTATACTTAATGCTCGTACATAATTACCCCCTTGAGCCTAGACCACCTTCAAGACTGCTAACGTAGTAGGGGAACCTGAAGACCCAACTAGCAGAAAAGAAGGAGCAATCAAGTCAGGACGCAGAAGTGGAGGAGAGGGGAGGTGCCCAGCCCCAGCCCCAGCCCCAGCTCGTAGCCTAGACTATAGGTTCAGGTTGATGATTTTGATTCGACTCTACGGAGCGAGAGAGTCGAGAAAACTCCGTAATTGTGGACCGGCCGTGCCAGCCAGAATCGGCTCGTTCCGCTCGGGAAGAACATCGGGAGAATTTTGGTTACTACATCACTACATACGTAACTCCGTGGTATGTAAGAGAATGGAGGATTGGATTGATTCTTGGCTCTAGAGAAGAACACTACCTGGCAAAGCCCGAGGATCGGATCTCACGGTCTAGCGGTGATTGTGTTTGACTTCTGTCCAGAGTTTGAGGGAAGGTGATGTGCATATATACAACCCGTCTATATACTCATAGCTGGGTCGGAAACAAGGATGAGCGGAGGAAGGTGTCGTCTCTTCTCCGTCCTTTTCTTTTCTGCAAAGTCTACCCGTAGAAAAACAGGAAAATAGCCTTGAAGAAAATAGATGGCAGAGTTAGAGGAAAAAAAACTCTGGCGACCCACAGCGGAGGAGTTTCTTACTTCTTACGGGCTATTATCTACATAAGTCTTACGTGCTATGTATGCGTGTCGATGAAAGTAGATTCTACTCCGTGCTGAGTTGAGGCGAGGAACTTCGAACGCGGAGCGCTTGTCTCCATTTAGTGAGACTCAGTAGCATGAATATATCTGGAACAATTGATTATCGGGCTGCATATCTCTACACCGGGCGCGCGAGAGAACGATTGGAGGGAAATTCTATAGCAAAGCCTCTTTTCGACTTGGACAGGAAGTATACTCCGTGCTCAGCTCCGCTAGCTAATCCGTGTTTCCGTGGTCAATGAGGGACATGGGATGATTCCTGTGGGTTGAGGCGTGTATGGAATAGATACATTGTCGGGCAGCTTCTTCATTATGAGACTCCTGTTCGAGACGGTGTCGGTGTAGTACTGTAGTTACGGGGTTTGTTGTGGATTAAGCGAAGAGCGATGGTTTGAAGCATGGAAGACGAATGGAGCGGAGGGGATACGACTACAGGAGTTGTTTGTTCAGCTCACCACCCACTTGACCTCCGGCGAGGACGTGCAATCTTGCGGTCAAGCTTATTCGACTCAATAGGACCCCAGGGGAGTAGGGCAACCATCACCGTAAACCAAGGCTGACGTGCGTTTGTGTGTGCTGAGCACCTAGTCTAACTACTCCGTCCTAGTGTCTGCGGCGGGAGAGTTCTTAGGCCTCTGCGATCGACGATCGCTGCAGGACAGCCAGAAGCGAGACAGTAGTCGGATAAGGCCGAGTTTGGTGCCTTGGAAACAGCTTATCGCGTGCAAATTGTTGAGGGTGAAGTCGGATTGTTTGTTTTTTTTTGTTTTTTTTTTCCACCGCGCGTGACATAATTGTTGTGCTCAAGCAGCTACTTATGCTTTCCCGAAGTCAATGACGGAGGTCTCCGGCATGGCAAGAAGAAATAATAATAATAATGGGGACTTTGATTGACATGTTCAGCCCGTTGCGGTCAATCGGAATGGTCGGTGGATCAAACTTGTCTTGGCTAGATTTTAGCCTGTCGCAAGGTGGACTATGCTTGATTGTTTGTTCAATTTGTTCAATTTGTTCAATATTGTTGAGAGCTGGCGAAGGACCTCGTCCACTAAACAGCGATCACGAATGACGTCGGTAGCACCTCAATAGGTTTGTTCTTGAGACAGCTCCGTGAGTCAATATGTCTTCGAGAAGCACCAGAAAAGAAGAAGCTTTGTGCGAGATGTTCGTCCTTCGTGTTCAGCATCAAGGTTACCTACCTACCGTATTCCCTCTTCTCCCTGTGGCCGACAGACTCGATAGATCACATGCGGCCCATGCAAGGAGATCGAGGCTCGGAATGGAAGAACCAACTTCCGGACTAATCCGATCGGGAGCGAAAAATCAATTCACTTAGCGTGGATTTCAAACCTGGATTGCCGATGACCACCTCTCCAAGTAATCACGACATTTTAACTTCCGGTCCTGAAGGTGCCAGACAGTCAAAGAGCAGGGGAGACATCGGCTATCTCTCCCTGGATCCCTGGAGGATAATCTGGTGTTGTTATCCGGTGTTGTTGGAATCAACGTACTCCGTACAGTTCAGTAGATTCCTGTCAGGCCATTATCCCCTGTCCGCTTCATCTGTCAGTACTTACACAACAATACCTACCTCACTGACTCATTGACCTACTACTCACTCCCAGCCAGTAAGTGTCTACTTGGTACTTCCACAGCGATTCCGGGATCCGATGTCGAAATTTAAGTTGCTGCTCCACTCGGGCTCCGGCAGCAACAGCATCCGAGATCTGGGCTGGGCCTCGTGTCTTTCCCTCTGTCTGCGAAGGTCGAATACAGCCTTCGGTTGAGAATACTACTCCTGATCAAGTTCGTATTGTCATGAGCCGGAGGAGGAGCAACAGCAGCATTAATTAGGTGCAGCGATGGGTGCACACCAGTACTACACTACCTTGTACTGCGCTTCGACTTGGCCCAACCAGACAGCAGCGGAAAAACCCCTTCCTGTGTACAAGAGGGATCCGTGGATGCAGGCGTGGGACAAAGTAAATCAATCCTCAATCTTTCACGGCTGTTAGTTGCGCGTCTCCGTATCTTCCTCCCGTCTCGTCTCCTCTCGTCTCGCCTATGGATTGTTTGGATTCCAATCGTCAAAAACAATAATCAATCGAATGATTTTCCAGTTGGTCTCTCGGAGAGGAGGACCTTAAGCTATAATGTCCAGTTGGTTCGGAAGAACCCCGAGTCTAGAATATTACTTACTACACATGTGAATCGGCATAACAATTTCAGGTTCAGGGGAAAAGAAGTCAAAACAAGGATCCAAGCATTCGAACTTCCTTCCAACTCCCTCCTCAACTTTTCTTCTCCTGGATTGTTTGATTTTTTATTTTTATTTTTATTTATTTTCCATCAGTTCTAAAATTATACCCAATTGGTGCTTAGCTTATGCTCTTAGGGACTGGACTCATTTCCTGGCAAGCCATCATCCGCCATCCCCCTCCACTTTGCAGCCCCTCTTCCTCTTACTTTCATTATTCTCTCCGGCTTACACTCACTCACTCACTCACTCATTCACTCACTCCCTCCCTCTCGCTTTACGCTTCCCTCTCTTTCTCACCCACCACGGCTTGACTAGCCCACCACCAGTCTCCCCAACCATTCATCCTAACGTTCTCCTGTCATCCTTTTTCGTCCCCAATCCTTTTAGCTCCTCCCCCCCCGTTTCTCTCTCTAAACTAAAGCACCAAGAGATGGGCTTTTCCAGATAAGGGCAGTGCGCTGACCACTCAGCATTTCCCTCCTCTTCTGATCTTCCTCTGTCCCCCTCCCCCAGGATTCTTCTCTCACTCTTTGCACGCTTCCCCTCTAATCCTGAGAGGCTCTGACCACCGCTTGTCTCGATCAGTTCGTTCTAGAATGTTGAGCGTCGGTGAAGATCATCAGCTGGATCTGTGAAATTATATAATTAAATTCGCGCGTGCGATGGACGCCAAGAATTCCCCTCACTATCAGCCAACGGCGCGCTCTCTGGCTACCGACCACGAGCAGGTCCTGCCCCTGCTGGGAAAACAACCTGCGTGGACGACACCGAACGCTGTTCATCCAGTTGCTATTAATAACCATCCTTATCCCCTGCTCCATCATCCATATACCTATTCGATCGCAACGCCCATTCCTGGTCCAGTACCGGGTCCTGCGCCGCCGCTGCCACCATCCCCGATCTCATCATTACCACCGCAACAACAACATCAACAACTACAACATCAACTACAACAACCGCCGCCATTGCCACCACAACCCTCCGCACCGGTCCACGGCAGCGCGCCACCCCTCGCGACTGCAGACTCAACCCGCCAAGATGCAAACAAGAACGGAGTGACCAAGGCGCGCAAACCGCGCAAGACCAACAATGCCACGGGGGGGAAATCAACGCTGTTCTGGGTGCATACCGACCCCAAGTCTGTGTCGGAAGGCACCAGGGAAGAGACTCTCAAGCGCATTCGTTCTCATGTGATGTCCGAGCATAATCGCAAGAAGCGACTGGAAAACACCAAGCGGTACAAGAGCAAGACCTGGAAACACCTCGCTTTTCAACCGGTAGAGACAACCGCCTCCAGCTCGGCGGCGGCGGCAGCAACCTCTGCCTCTCCCACGAATCCCTCACCTAAGCAAACCGTTATTGAGTCCTCTTTTGGGGCTAGAATCACCTCCGAGTCGCCTCCCCCATCCTCCTCCTCGTCAGCTTCATCATCACCCGAACAGCGGCATCGAGAGGAACCGCAAAATGCGTTGGTGGTCACGGAGGCGAGCAGTTACCCGGTCGTGTCAGCGGCAGCCGTGAACAGTTATAGCATTGACGCGCCAACGTCGAACGAACTTTCGCCTGTGCAGGTGGCATCTCCGTGGACTCTGGTGGGTCAGGGAGGCAGTGACCCTTTCAATACCTCGCATACGGTGTTAACGGACCGCATGTCGGGGCACCTCCAACACTGTAAGTGTAATTGACCGATGATCTGGTGTGCATGAACCTAACAGTGTCGTCGCAGTCTTTGAGTTGACGCAGATATCATACCCGCTGCAACGCCGGTATGGGCCCAAGCTGAGGGCCCACTGGGCTGCGTTAGTCCAACAGGACCCAGCCTCGTTGCATGCTTGCATCTGTGTCGCAGCATCCAATACTGCTTTGTCGCAAGGAGAACTGCCCCTGAGAGACCCGAATGAGCGGCGATCCAGTGCGCTACTTCTCGATACCTTCCATCATCGAGGTGAAACAATTCGCCTGGTCAACGAAGGTCTTTCTGACCCGATCAAAGCGTCCAGTGACGAATTGATCGCTGCCGTCTCTATTCTCCTAACCATTGAGGTATGTGCCTTCTCCCGATGCCCAACCAGGCCGATGCTAACAAATTAGATTGCTTCCGGCAATGCTGATTACCTGAAGATCCACCTTGCTGGGTTGCGGCAGATGGTTGGTATGCGGAACACCTTCGCAGACGTGCCACCTGATGTTCGATTCCAGATTACATGGTCAGTTCCACTACACTAACATTTTGTCCGCTTAAGTTCTGACTTGATATAGGACGGATATTCGAGTCGCATGCATGGCTTCCACGAAGCCCATATTCCCTTTCATTCGTTACGCCCGTCCTCTGCATTTAGCGCTTCAGCCTCCCAGCAAAGATCTTGAGCTTACCGCCTCGCGGTTGATACAATTAATTGAGATACCCGGCATCTTCGGCGGTGCCATGTCTAAGATAATATGGGACCTGGTTGAGCTAACCTGGTACTGCGAATGGATCAAGAGTGGGCCAAGCTACCAAGACTTTGACGAGGAGACCGAGGATTACTTCAACACCGAAGTGCTCCACGTTGAATACGCCCTTCATACGGATCGCTTCACCGCCACCGGCGAAGTCAAGGGCGATGCCACCATCGAGGGCTGCGTTCGACTGGCTTGCTTGTTATTCCACAACAACGTGATCTGGAGTTTCTACCCGGCTGTCGCACCGGTCTTCCCCAAACCAATCATCAACCTTCGCCTGGCATTAGAGTCGACGATGAAAGCCGGGTATTTCGAGCTGTGTCGCGACGTCTTGATCTGGATTCTATTCATCGGAGCCACCAGCTCCGGCCTGCTCCCGGATCGAGCCTTCTTTGTGAATGAGCTCGCAATCGTGCTGAGGCAAGAAGGAATCCAATCGTGGCAGGAGCTCCGCGCACTTCTGCTGGGATTTTTCTACGTGGACCGGTCCTATCTCCAGCCGCTACGGGAGTTGTGGGATGAGCTCCACACCATGCCGGTCGTATCGCCGGAGTGTATATAAGGGGCCTTTCTTCTTCTGGGGGTTGATACTTATGTTTATATATAGGGGCTTTACAGCATGTCGGTTTCATATGCACATGTTCTATGTATGATATACTAACGAGATGAGACATGGTATATATGATTCAGGGTCGTGATTTATTTGGTTGTGCCATACCCCCCTTTGCTAGCATAATGTCTGTTTATAATATTATCCCGGATCATACCACCAGTTCACCCGTGTCTGCTTCCGTCGATTGATGTAACCCAGATTGATTGGCAGTGAAACCAGCCAAGAACCAACTCAATCCGCAGCAGCGCCGAGCAAACTCCTGCAGCACCCATCCGCCTCTTTAAGGCTAGAAGGAAGAATGAAAAATCCCTCAGGCCACATTTTTTTTTCGAGGACTAGACCAAGTAACAGCCCAATCTTAAGCAGAAAACAACCTCAAAAACCAGAGCCCAGAAGATCTTGGAAGATAAGCACATCCCCAGCAGAATTATGCTCAGCCAATTTCCAAACCACAAAAACCCAAAGAAAAAACGAACCCTCCTCTCTCATCTCCGACAATTCCCGACCAGAGAAATGCCTCTAAGTAATCTACCTCGTAGGAAAAGTACCTACGGAGTAGATAGCCTTGAAGAAACGAGCGGGCGCGGCGCCAGGCCGGACTTGGGGTGGACTAGTTGCAGGGGCAGCATCGGCACACCGCACCTGTCATTGGAAGTTTCGAGGTGCTCCCCGATTTTGCTCCGCCCGACCGAATCCCGCCCGATCTCCGACCCTGCCCCGAGAATCCTTTTTCCGCAGAGTAGAAAGAAAAGAATTATTGAGTTGACTGAGGGAGGTATTATTATGCCGCCCTCTCCCCCCATCCCCCAGACGCCCCGTTCCTTCGGGGTTGAGTGGTTTTCTTTCTCTCTCTCTCTTTTCTTTTACTCTTCGTTCTCTTACAGCTTTACAGTTCTTTGTCCGCTAGAAAAACTTCCGCTCCAGCTCAGCTGTGGTTCTTGCTCACTCTTGCTATACACTTGCTATGCAATTGCTATACAACTGCTATACAAACTAACCACCTGACTAACATAGGTCCTCTAGTACAGTACCAAGAAAGACAGGACGATCAGCACGGACAGCCCTCACCTGCCTACCTCACTTTAAGTCTACTGGATACAACATTGCTACGATACAGATCCCTGTGCTCCGTCTGCTCTGTGGGTCAATCTATCACCACGAATGAGGTCACCGTTGGCCCTTGCTCAATGGGCTCGGTGCCAGCTTTATCTGGAACTCTTTTCCTTCACAGCTCGCTTTTGGTCGTCGCTCTTCAATGGGGTTCGCTCCCTGCCTACACACCTACTTACCTTACTTTCTCGTGGTGGGTCTGGTAAAAGTATAGGGGGCTGTGATTACGGCCGAAGTGGACTTGGACTGATTATTCATGGAATTGACTGACTCACTGACTGACTGACTGACCGGCTCACAGCTTACCGACTAGGCTATGATTGTGCAGTTGCTGTCTGGAGGCTGGATGGGGCCGCTTGAAGCAGGCAGGCAGGCAGGCAGGCAGGCATAGTCATGCCAGAAAGCTTAAGCTTAGTGGAGGCTCGGCCCGGCCTGCGCGGTGATCGCCCGAACTATCACCTGTCACCGCAGTGCTCCGCCCGCTCGTCGAGTCGACGAACAACGCACCGGCATTTGACTGCTACGCCGCGACCAGGGTACGCCACCTGTCTCAGCGTTGAAATAATTGAGCATTCCCATTGCCGGACAACACTTTCAACGACCTACCGCAAGCTCGATCCATAATATTTCGCCGAGTCAAGCGTATGTTGAATGTCATTTGCCGCAAGCAGACTCGCTGACACGCATGATACGGATGACTGCAGGTAATGCTTGCTGCAGTAAGTCAGACACCCTACATCAATTCAACTACTTGCTAAAATCACTTCCATCATAGTCATTCGAATCATTCATTGAGCAACTGTGCATATCAAAAACAAAACTCCAAATCATCGTCCACGACAGCGGACTGCCTCATTATTACCCGATCGGTTATTTCCATATCCAGTTGGAATCAACAACAGTCACAAAAAACAATTAATGTACCGGACAACAACCCCGTGCGAAGGCCGACACTGCGAACCATTCGCTAAACAGGACGGCCCTACATGAATGGGTATCAGAATTATAACAATGGCATGTTCATCGGAACATAGCAAGGCCGCTTGCAGGGCCTGGGACTATACGAGTACTACACCCCCTTAGACCGTCTCGCGAGCAGTCTTCTGGCGAGAACGAGCGGTCGGAGACCACGGGAAGTGGGCGACAGGGATGATGAAGAAGCTGTTGCTGCTGTCGGCAATACCCGCCAGGGCGTTGTACCAAGCAGCGAAAGCAGCCAGGAAGCCGAAGAAGCCACCGGCCTTGATGACAGGGGTGTTGACCTCGTTGGTATCGTTGCGCTGCAGGTATCCAATACCCAGGAGCAAGAAGGTCAAGTCCAAGAAGAAGAACAGCAGGAAGAATGCAACGGTCGAGCGCAGGGTGCAGAACAGCATGATGGTGGTGAAGATGAACCAGCCCTGTGGAACAGCAGTCAGCACGAGGTTCGCGGTTTGCGACAGGTTTTCTGCGGCACTTACCATGAGGAAGAGACCCATCGAGTTGTAGAACATCGGAGCACCGCCAGCCGATTCAATCGCAGACTCGATGTCGAATCCACCGGGAGTCAAAATGATCGCGAAGGAGATCCAGAAACCACCATAAGAAGACAGAGCAGTGGCACCGAAAGTGTTTCCAACCGCCATTTCCCTAAATGCAGTGTGAGCGGGGACGATTCAAGATGAGATGATAAGGGAATGCAACATACCACATGCCAGCAAGCAGCTGAACGAGACCACCATATCCAAAAGCCAGGCCGACGACGATGTTGGGCGCGGAGATACCCCGGGTTCCCATGTTGACTGCGCTCAGGACGAAAGTGGTGAGGGCGAAAGCGCAGAGACCCAGAGGAGCCGGGTTGGCGAACTTGCGACCTTCGACCGACTTGTACAGACCAGGCTGGAACTCTCCTCCGAAGGGACGCAAGTTGGCCTCGGCGGTGTTGACGTGAGCCATCGGACCATAGCCGAAGCGCGCAGCAGCTCTAGCCGTCTCCTCCGCAGTCATCTCGTGCCTGAGGGGAGCAGTTCCGTTGCTCTCGGTCTCGGGACCGATGTCCTTCTCCAAGGTAGGGTTTTGCTCGACCGACATATTGATTGATTGATTGATTGATTGATTGATTGATTGATTGATTGATTGATTGATTGATTGATTGATTGATTGATTGATTGATTGATTGATTGATTGAACCAAAATCTATGGTTTATACAGGTATAAGGGGGTATCAATTGATCTCGAGGAGAAAATCGAGATAGCTCAGCTGGCTGAGAGGTGGAGGAAGAGTATTATAGATGAAACAGGTGAGGGGAGGGGGAGGGGGAAAGGAAATATATGAAGCCACACAGCACTGCTGGGCAGATGAACAAGAAGATCTCTTGGGAAGGTCTGGGACCGTGCAAGAGAAAAAGAGGAATAAATAACAGCAATGAGAGGGGAAGATGAGAGGGGGAGAGGCGAAATAAGAAGGGCCTCGGGGGATTGGAACGAGGCGTGGTGCTTGGATGGACGGACGGGCGCGACACCACGGACGAGCGAAGGTTGCAGGGGAGGAGCCAGGGAGAGGAAGGACCGTTCGTTAGCAAAGTTTAGCTTGGGTAAGTGGACTCTTTCCCTTTGGTGTGATTAATTTTTTATTTTTTTTTTTATTTTTTTGGTTGATTTTTTTTTTCTGTTTTTGATCTTTGGGGAAAGACCTCGAAGGGGGAGGACAGCCAGTCTCTTTTTCGAGGGGGAGCAAGTCTCACCGTTGAATTTTAGGCAGTGTGTGACTGTGATTATTATGATTTTAATAATATTATTATTACGGTAGTATTATTACTACAACGAGTCAACGACCCATCATGCTTTGCTCGTGATGGAGGCCGGGGTGGAGCGAGCCAAATTAGTGTTGGTCTTCTAAAACGATGTGCAGGAATCCACCTGACGGGCCACTCCCGTATGTCGCTTTTGTCGCTTTGCCTAAACCGACGGACTGACTCTAGGGAATGTGTGGTGTGGTTGCTATAGGTGCTCGACGGAGTGACTAGATTCGTCAATTGAAACCGGTGACAGTCAATTCAAAATCTATCAACTGCAGGGCAGCAAGCGGGGGAATTGGGGATTGGGGTCTGGGGTCTGGGGGAAGGAAGAAGGACCGCTGGCTCGTCTCAACAGAAACCCAATGCAGGGTCAGGATGAAGGGGAAAATTTTGGCTTCCATTCGTCCAGGTTGAGAGAGAGAAAGAGCGCAGGCAAAAAAACAAAAAAAAAAAGGTTGGAAGGGATTTTCCCAACCTTACAGCTCTAATACCGATTGACTTTTCATGCCTGGGGAAACCAAGCCTGGAGGCGTGGGTGGAGCCCTAAGAAGCGCCCGAGGTCCGGAGATTGCACCAATCACCACCTCAAACTCAGGGCCACCGGCATGGCCATTGGCAGGCGGCCTCCTCCCCGCCGGATGACATGGAGATGACATGACTGGTACGGTATTGTAACGGATAGACGGACGCACCGGAGATATCTCCAGTTGTCCCAGTTGCTCCAGTTGCATGCCATTTTTTTGTCTACCTACCAATCTTTCCCTCCTCTCTCAGCCCGCCCATGGGGTTTGGAGAAGTCCCAGATTCCCGCTCGATGCGGAATGCGGAGTGCTTCTGACTTTGGTGATCAGGACACAATTAGCGGCCTTTGTTTGGAAGGGTTTTCCTCTCTGGAGAAGTCCCCAAAAGTCAGACACATCTGATGGGGATGGATGGTCGTCCAAATGTCCACCAATTTATGCCTCAATCTAAATTCCTGCTATTAGTCTACTTTGTGTACTGTACTACGTTAGACTCCGACGGGCGGCTAGGACCCTGGAAAAGAAACCACTTACGCACGCAAAAAAGCCCACTTATTAATAATCTACTTTCTTTAACTAGTTCGTACTGAGCAGTCAAGCAGACCATCCTCCCGGAAGCTGCACAGCTTGACAATACTGCCGAGTGGTGACACTGGTGAGTGCGCTGATGTCCCTTCACCCTCAAATTGATCCCACCAGATCCTAAGACTCGTTCGTCCCTTGGGCCCTTCGGATGGGGCTGATGGGGTTTTAACCATGGCACTTCTCAATCCAAGGTACCAACCAGGTTACTTCCATCAACGCGAAGATTTGGTCCATAATTGCGACGGTGGTGGCGGGCAAGGGTTTCCCGAACCAGACTTTTTGGTGTGTCCCTTCCGTCCGAACAGGCAAGATGGTACCCGTTATGCACTTCACAGTCGCAGCTGGAGACAAAGATCTTGTGCCGGAAAATCTTGCAACTATTGTTAAGTTACTGTACGGAGTACAGTTCACTGCAGTGTTGTACCTGCGCTTGAACCGCCCCGGGTCCGGCGCGCCCCCCTCTCGCCCACAGGCTAAAATGCTGGCTAATGCGGTTAATTGGGTCCCCCTTCCCTTGCTAATGGCTAGGCTAGGTACTACTGCTATGGACCGCGGCGAAGGATGCAATTGCAGGCTGTAGACTTAAGACCAAGAGAGACTGAGTGGGTGGTGGCCCCCCGGTGGTGGGACTTTTCGCGTGCGCGCTGGTGGTGGTGCTGCAACTGCGACGGGGCCTTTTTTTTGGACCACTACGGTACGGATACTCTCGGTGACTTTAACTGCTACTGTCTTAGCCGGTCGAGTGTCAAGTTTTCTGGTAGGTTGCTACTGTTTGCTAGACTGTCAATTTCTTGTGTGTGCTAGAGCTGCAGTGGTGGATCGGCTCCCCGAACCATACCACGTTGACTACAGTCTACGGAGACTAGGTACCGTACTTCCCGAGTCTTGAGACCGAGAGGGCTTGCTTGGTTTGGGTCTAGATATGGCGGGGGCGAAAGGGAACCCAGTTAGTACTGGAGTAGATTTAATGTAGGCACTTTGGTGCATAGTTAGGGGACGGTGGGTTTAGTTTAATCATCCTTTTCGTGTGCTTGGTATAACTTGTGTATGATTGTCGATAGAGGACGTACTCGGTAGCGTAGCTGAGTTACATGCAGGTAGATCGCACGCAGTCCGTTGCTTTACATAGGACGTGCGGGTATGAGTTAGTTAGCTAGCTTGTGAGTATGTGTAAGGACTGTATTTAAGAGTAAAGTCGGATCGTCTCTGCCAGCTGTCGCAGCGAGGTCGATCGGTTGACCAAGAGAGTTAGTTTGCGGTCGTCCGCCAACTTTACACTTTACTAATCAAACTACAACCCAGAAACGCTCAAGTCTGTCTTTCTGGGTGGACAGTGGAAAGTACTCCGTACAGTAAGATCAACATCAGAACTTAAGAGGCTTAGCAGCTTAGCAAGCAGCTCTACTGCGTTGGAATGAAAGCTCCGGGCGTGAAGGTACTGTACAGTACATAGTAGGTCTCACCAGTGCACCATCGGCTCCAGAAGGGAGATTTCCCCGTCAGACTAAAACACCACCCGAAGGCAAGACTAGTGTATCGGGGTCCCATCCGATAATTTTTTTTTTCTGATGTTGTTGTTCCATTGACAATGGGCAGTGTTTAGGGTACAGACACAGACAGTCTTACCTTTGACTAATGACTATATGTTTCTCCCACGGAGACTCGAATCATCCACCACCTTAATTAACTTTTTTTTGGTGGTGTGTTCGTTTCCGTCGTACTTGTCTCGAGTGGTGAGTGCTTGCGGCAAGGAAAAGGAACCTTGAACCGGGTCGAGACTCCACTCTCGGCGACCGTTTCTGCCGCCCTCGTCGACTTTGGTCCCTCTTTAGTCAAAACTTATTAGAGAGTAGCACGCGGGCGGGCGGGTTCGGCGGGCTCATCGTGTTCCAGTTGCCGGCCACCACCACCACCACCACCACCAGAAACGCCAGCTCATTAATTTTGATTGTTATAATCAATCGGCAGGCGGCAGTCGCAGAATCAGGACTAAGACCCCCTTTTCTATCCCTTCATTTCACTGTCAGAGCAGCATGGCGTACGGAAGTCCAAACAAGCTCAGACAGACAGGAGGCCCGCTCGGGGATCGCAATCCACACCGCAGGCTGTGGCCATTGCTCGGTCGGTCATCAAGGAACTGTCCAGGTAGATATTGATGGTCGTGTCAGTGTATGGAGTCAGATCTCTTTTGCGATCGCTATACCTAGTAGTAGCCACCCACTACAGAATGATAGTCCAATCAGTGATCCACCCTTCACAATCCCAAGTACAAATACTGCACAAGTAGTTGCTGAGGACTTCAAAGCAGTTAGGAGGTCTGCACCTGCCAGCGTCCGTCCGTCAGCTGTCCCAAACGAAAGACACCAAAGGGTGCGAAATCAACAATAGCATGGCTACATGCATAAAATAGCATCAGTAACAAATCACCCTTAATTTGCTTTCTGGTGTCCTTATACCGGTAGTATTGCCTGATAATTAGGCTGCGCAACAAAGCTAGCATGCACATTCTTTCTCCCCTCGGTTCTTTTACTGACAGCCGTGTGCTCGATCATATCAACACGAGGGTTTCTTTTCCCGCGGGAAGAATAATACGCCCGCCCGGCGTATCCATGCCTGGCCTACTATACAGTTACCTCCTGAGCATATTCGGCGGCATATTTGTTACCTGAGCAACATTCAGTCGAGTCGCAGGCATGCCCTTCGCTTACCTTGCGAACCTCCACCCTTACCATAAATATTGGGAATTGTCTTCATCGTTTTCAGAATAGAAAGTGTCAGCAGCGCTGTCCACCTTAACTAGTTTTTTTTTTCGTTTTATCGCATTACGAAAAATTGTCTAGACTTCTAGACTTCTAGACTCCTGCTAACTCTAGCTCCTCGGTTGAATTCCCCCCCTCCCTCCAAACAAGGATTGTACGGTTGTACCTGGTACCTACCGCACCATTCGCAAACCCTGCGGTAGCAAAACGCCACGGAAGTAACTAGTACCTAGGCCAACACCTCTAGCTACGCTGACCAGCCAAGTAGCCAGCCAAGTAGCGAGCCAAGTGGGCAGAGTACAAAGGCACCCTCCTCCCGGCCCACCACTAGATGCACAAGAAAACCCGGCTCTGACTCCGGAAACATGAGCCAATCTCTGTTGGTCACTTGGTGCGAGTCCGAGTCCACTTGCACACTTTTTCTTTGGAGTAGACTGACTACGTACTCGGGTATTTCTCCGGGTCGAGATCGCGTGGACCGATCGATGCATGCATGCTGCCAAGAGAAGAGAAGAGGGTCTCTTTGCTATTTCCATCTCCCCCGTGCGAGGATTACGGCGTCCCTTGCTTGGGTTTTGGTGCTTCGCGAGGTAACTTAGGTACGGTGCGGCTCGCTTTTTCTAAGTTGTGAAAATTATCAGCGAGTTGGGATCTGGGAGGGAGGATGATGAGGGAAAGCTCGGTCGGGAGGAGGATGCTCAGCGACTGAGTGAGGTACCCCGTACGGTACTAAATTAGCTAAGATACAGTGGTGGTGCTGTGTTGTCTACACTGTGGATATACAGTACAACCAGTGTAAATGGTTGGTGGCCGAGGTGGAGTCGAGCTGCGGCTGTGGATGCGGCGCTGGCTGGAGCTGGCGCTTTGATGCCAGTGCCACTACTTACTAAACTGAAGTCTCATAACATAGTAATTCATCAATGTTCATTTGATGCACTCCGTCGTTCGGAGCCGTCCGCCACGGAAGGTGGGAATTTCCACGGAACCGGAGATTGAGGACTAGACTTACATTTGAAGGGTGCAGTGAAAGCTAGACTCGGACTGTAAGCTAGGCAGCTAGCGAGCTGGTCTCCGTACTTCCCGTGCGATCCCTACCCGGTAATAATCGATGAGCAGGGTTTCTGCGCCTACTGTTTTGACAGTTGTCTTGGATATTGATTAGGGGTTCACTTTCGGGTGGTCTGGCTTAAGGGTGAGATTCGCAATTCGATTAGATTACATAGTGTTCCACTCCGAGGTGTGTACATGGGTAGGTATACTGTTATGCGAAGGTAAGTTGACTACTAGGTACTAGGTGGGTAAGGGTCTCTTGTTTTACTCATAGGTTGGTTGTTGAGCTAGATGTTGCTCGCTTGGTCTATACACCTACATTCTAACGTACGTACTCATAGACAACATTGTCCTTTCAAGTGACTACTGCCTACCACCAATCAGAAAGTACCGTATAGCACTGATGGAAGGCTCACAGGCAGGGGAGCCCAACCCATGCACGACAGCATAGCATTATTACTCACAACCACAACCTGCAAATGCAAGTAATGCCACCAGTCATGTGCAGATACGAAGTATACCTACGGAGTAGTACAGTGCAATCCCCTCTTTTTCTTAAACCCCTAATCTCCCGAGGCATAAGACCCCATCTCACCCCAGAGGATAAGTTAGAGATTGCATTTTCATAATCTACACACAGACCGTATACCACAAGTACAATGCCTATAATACATGTCCACTCCTTATAGCATTACCCCATAATTTCCCACCTGTGGGGGGTGCATATTCAAAGAACTGGTCAGCTCTTTACCCCGCATTAACAAGATGCGGAGTATGCCTACGTACACGTACGTACTACTTCTGAGGGAAAGTGGAGTGGAGGAAGCAACACCACGTGAGGATATACGAGTCCCTTTTGCTTTTGCTTTTTTTTCCCTTTGGGTTGGAGTAATGGACCCCAATTCCACAAGTCGGGGAATTGCCGCGGGATCCGTGTGGCTGACGGGATGGGGGGTCATTTCATTGCTATTGTGGATGTACTGTACATACAGTTCCGAATTGGTTGTTTAGAGGAATGGTGTATTGACGTAGATCTTCACGAGCAAAATACCTAATCTGTTGACCTACGTAAGTTGAAGGAGAGCACGGAGCACGGCGGAATGTCCATATACCTGTCTGGGGAAGGATATGAGTTCCGAATGATGGATGGGTATGGGTTTGTTGGGTAGGGTCGGTTGGGGCAGATCTGCGGCTGTCATGATTGCCAGCACTAAGTTACATGGACTGCATCCAGAGTATGCAAACGGACTGGCTATCGGTATCGGTGCGGGCCTGTTCGCCTGTCGTTGCGCTGAGGGGCGGGATCTACTTTTTTTTTTTTACTCATGTACTGTACTGGGTTCGAGATACATCATCCAAAAGCAGGTCACGGGGTGAGGGGGATCGACGCCCGGGGGTCAGAACAAAAAGACATTCTGTCAATCTGATAGCTGCTGACTTAGCGAGAACCGTATCCGCCCATTGTCCAGTATCTAAACTCAAGTCTCTTACTGGATTGAGTTTCCGTAGCCGAGAGAGCGGGACTAGTGACCTTGATTCAGACCGCGTACGGATCTGCTCGGACGATGGAAATCGTCTGACTCCTTCTCACCAACAGACCCAGCAACTTGGGATATGGTACGATACTCGCTTCCAGGACCAAGAGTTCCATGTGTCCGGTTCCTCATCAACCTGATACGGACCGAACCCCGGGACTCGGGGAGGATCTGGAGTTCTGGGGCTGCGGCTGGGGGAGTTTACCCCGCCACAAGGGAAGCTCGGCGTAGGCATCCATGGGTCGTGAATGAGACAACGACTGACAAGATGACGAAGATGGGATGTTTGACCTCGGGTCGGCGGAGCGGAGATAGCAACACATAGAGCTTTCCCTCGGGGTTTGGCCTTGAAATTCTGGTGGTGATTATCTTGGTGCTCTTCCAGAGACGAATCGAACGTAAGCCAAGACTGGAGCAGACTGCAGCTCGGGCTCCACTATCGCCCGGCATGAGCGAAAACCTTCTTGTCCGTATTTTTCTTTCGCGATACCATCTGGAAGGCTTCGCCACCATCAACCCATTCCCAGCCAGAGACAAGGGTTCCGACGGGTGCCTTGCATGTTCGATGCCACTGGCTGGAGATGTGGTTCCAGAAGATCTAGCGAAGGCCTCCTAGTTCAATAGTGCCTGCGCCAAAAGGATAAAAATGTCCTTGTGCCCAGAGTACCAAGATAAGCCAGATAACCAATTTTGGCTTTGGATCTTAGGTTTAGGGCCCGCTTGAAAATGTCCACCTCTTGCGATGATGCAATTGTGTGATGGGTTTCTAGGCTTGCCTGACTCCAGTCTTTCAACTGCTGGGATGAATGGCTTCATGTGTTCCTATTTTTTGGACCGAGAGTTTTTCTTGTGGTGGGGGTGCTTCCTCATACAGATCATTGGAAGTGCATATCACCGATGTCGGGTTGGTTCTCGGGGAAGCGGATGGTGGCGGACAGAAAGAAGAAAAAGAAGGAAAACAGAACTCCGGCTGGTCCACACCAAGAGGAAAATCCTAGCGGAGTGAAAAGAATCGTCTTCACTCGCCTCCAAAAAAGCCTGCGGTTCGCATGAGAAGCGCGAACTCAGATGAGAACCCGCCGACTCCATAGTTCATGCAGCAAGCCAGTAGTAGCATGCATGGGCAGCATGATTCGAGCTCTAGTCAACCCATGTGCTCTGTAGATCCTCGCCTCTTGTCCCCCTCCCACGCGTGTGGAGGGTCTGAAGCGCTATCGCGCGATGCCAACTTGGAAGCTGCTCAGCAACATCATGGGCGAGCTAGACTGACTTGTGAATAGCCGCGAGCTTGTTGCCGAGTTCCCAAGCCGTCATTCGTGAAGATCGCCGGGTGGGTTGGTGTGTGGTGGGGTGGAAGATCTGCAGTATACGGAAGAAGCGGTCTGTCGAAGGATTCAAGGAACGATGTCGACTGGGATCGAACTTGTTCGTGCGCATTGATTCTTTTTCTTTTTTCCCCCTTCGATAGTTTGTGAGCCAAGGTGGTAGTACGGGCTCACCGACTATGTTGATGGTTCAAGAGATGGTTTGGAGGTCACAGGAAGTTATCAGTCCGAGAGATGCAAGGTACAGTCACTGGTACCTAGTAGGTACTGCCTGGCCTTGCCTGTTTGGGAAGCTTGGCCTGGCCTGGATGGTCAGTCAGTCATGTGAAAGATGAATATCACGGGATCTCTTATTGCAGTGACAACTTCATCTACAACTTCATCTCACCATTACACAACCACCTTCATTGGCTCGTCGTTGGCTTCCATCTTCAAGCTTCTCACTCATCCACGCCGTGGAAACCCTCATGCTCCGAATATTGACCCGTCCAGGCATACGTCTGTTCTTTACAAGTTTCAAATCTAGACATTGGAGACTTATCTCTCAATGTCGCAAGACTATCTCCATGGCACATCGGCATATCTGTCAAGATGCCATCTGCTCAGTTGCTCACTGATAACACGCAAGAGACATAGACACTAATGCAGCACAACACAGCCCCTCGTGCGGGGTTGATAAGCGACATCGGCTCTTGATATGCCGTGGTGACATCCCTCCATACCACCTTCTACTCTAGGGCATATTGGCGAGCTGGTGCAGCTGTCAATGCATATCATGTGTTATCAATCTCTACTCATCATGACCTTTTACTTACCTCGAGTGGTGCTTTGCCTCAAGTGGAAGGTGTTGAGAACTACATGTCCAACAATGGGGGTTATCTCTGCCAAATAGCCGGCGCTTGATGGAGCATGGCACTGCTACTTACTATGCCACCAGCGATATGAGTACATGCTGAGAAATGCTTCAGGAGCTTCAGCTTTACGTGCTATCATCCTTGGCTTGATAAGGACACACGGTTGAGAGGATAGACTGCTATAAAAACAGCAAGATGAGCAATCCCTACGCTGATAACAACATCGTTCCTGCAGCTCGTCGAAAGCACTGACCTTCATCAAGATGGACGCTGAGAAGTCAATCGTCACGACGGCAAAGAATGACAGCCATATTGCTTCCCGTCAAGCTGATGCAGCATTGGAGTATCTCCAAACAGGAGAAGTAGCGACGTTCTCCGAGGTAGAAGAGAAACAGCTCGTTCGGAAGATTGACCGCATGATTGTGCCTCTCATGTGGGCGATCTATTTTCTTCAATACCAAGATAAGATCCTAAGTCAGTCTCTGCTTGTCACGTCACCACTGTAACTGTTGCCTGACCGAGCGACTAGTCAACTATGCGTCGGTGATGGGCCTGCTGGATGACACGGGGATGCGGACGGACCAGTTCTCTCACTTGGCTCTGGTATTCTATGCATCATACCTTTTTTTCGAACTCCCGACCGGGTATCTGATGCAGCGTCTGCCAACGGCGAAGTACTTGGGACTGAACGGTAGGTAGCGCGGCTCGAGTTGCGAACCATGCTGATTAGCCAAGTCACTCTCTGGGGTCTGTTGACCACTCTGAATTGCGTTGCAAAGAATTTCGCCGGGCTTGTTGTCCTCCGCGTGCTTCTGGGATGCTTTGAGAGCGCTGTAGCACCCGCGTATGACCTCCTCCAACGTTGGAACTTAGGTACCGAGCTAACCATACTAGTCTGATATTGATCACTTCGATGTGGTATCGCAGAAATGGTAGAGAGTTCGGTCATTCTTGGGTCCACATGTACTAATTGAGTCCTAGAACAACCAAAACGTATGGGCCTGTGGTACTTGGGAACAGGCACAGCAACGATTGTCGGAGCCTTGGTTGCGTACGGTCTGCTCTTCTACACGGCCGATGAGTTCTACTCATGGCAGATCATGTTCCTGATCTTCGGACTGTTGACCATCGCTGTTGGGGTCACAGTCATTGTCATCTTCCCCGACAACCCCATGACTTCCCGACTTAGCCACGAGGAGAAGATTATGGCCATCGAGCGCCTCCGCGAGAACCGCACCGGCATCGAGAACAAGCAGTTCAAGTGGAACCAGTTCCTCGAGGTATTCACTGATCCGCAAGCCTACCTGATCGCTATCATCGTTTCAGCGAGGAACATCAGCAACGCCGCCATCAGCAGCTTCTCGGCGCTGATCATCAAGAACTTTGGCTTCACCACCAAGGAGACCGAGTTACTCACCATTCCCGGCGGCGTGGTCAGCGTAATCAGTATCCTTGCAGGAACACACCTGGCCGGGCGCTTCGACCAGCGATGTCTTTGCGTTCTGGGCATTCTGGGCTGCGGTCTTCTGGGCGGCTGTCTGATGGCCTTTGCACCGAGTGACAACAAAGGCGCGATGCTGGCGGGCAATTACCTCACCAACTGCGTCGGATCCGCCCTGCCCCTGATGTACTCGATCGCGGGAGCCAATGTGGCCGGGCATACCAAGAAGGTGACGATGAACGCGATCGTGCTCATGTCGTTCTGTCTCGGCAATATCCTGGGTCCGTTGTCCTTCCGCACGCAGGACGAGCCGGAGTACATGCCCGCCAAGGTCGCCATTGTGGCTACCGTCTCGGTGGCGATCATGTTCACGGGGCTTCTCAAGTGCTATTACATCTGCGAGAACCGCCGCAGGGAGAAGAATGGCCGCGGTGAGCAACATCAGGAAAATTCCGAATTCCTCGACTTGACCGACAGGGAGAATCTTGAGTTCAGGGTGAGTTCTTCACTACCCCGGGAAGTCACTTGCATCAATCAACTGATATGCAATTAGTACAAGCATTAAAAAAGTCTACCAGCATGTAAGACGTTCTGGGAAATCCATGAGACATGGAATGTGAGTGATATTACATCAAGTGGGCGAGCAAGTCTATGCGATCTATGCTATGCAAAACATCCTGCCAACGCCTAGTAGAACCAAGAAAACGCTATATGTACAATGCATCACACCCGCACCAAACTCTAAGCAGCAACCTTAGCGACATTGGCAGCCTTGAACTCCTCGCTGTACTCATAGTCGTTGTAACCCTTGGGATCCTTGGGGAGATAGAAGACCTCGCGCTGGTAGGGGCGGAGGGGGATGCCGCGCTGGATCTTGAAGGGCAGCTCGGGGTTGGCGGTCCAGGGGCGGCCAATGCCGACGACGACATCATAGTCCTTGTAGTCGACGTCGACGGCCTTCTTGGCCGACTCGGCATCGAACCCGCCGGCCGTGATGACGGGGCCGGCATGGCCGTAGGCGCGGAAGAAGAAATCCAGGCTATCGTCGTTGCCGCACTCGCCCTCGGTGTTGCCCTGGATGCGCGGCTCGACGACATGGACGTAGCTCAGCTTGAATGCGGCGGTCTTCTCGGCGAGGTAGCTGAACTGGGGCTTGGGGTCCTGCATGCGCATGCCCTGGAAGGTGCTGAAGGGCGAGTAGCGGATGGCGGTGCGCTCGGCGCCGACGGCCTCGACGACGGCCTGGATCACCTCGAGCGCGAAGCGCGCGCGGTTCTCCACGCTGCCGCCCCAGGCGTCGGTGCGCTGGTTGGCCGTGTCCTGGTTGAACTGGTCGATCAGGTACCCGTTGGCGCCGTGGATCTCGACGCCGTCGAAGCCCGCCGCGATGGCGTTCTTGGCCGCCTGCGCGTAGTCCCCGATGAAGGCGTGGATCTCAGCCTCGGTCAGCGCCCGCGGCGTCGGCGCCTCCGGCCCCGCCGCGATGGCGCTCGCCGACACCACCTCGTCGACCTCCCCCTGCGTGTCCTCCTTCAGCGCGGCCGGGTCGGCCACGCGGCCCAGCGCCCACAGCTGCATGTAGATGTACGAGCCGCGCGCGTGCACCGCGTCCGTCACCTTCCGCCACTGCGCGATCTGCGCCTCCGTGTAGATGCCGGGCACGTTGCGGTAGCTGCCGGCGCGCGGCGAGATCAGGGTCGCTTCGGTGATCAGCAGCGTGCCGGGGACGGCGGCGCGCTGGGCGTAGTGCTCGGCCACCATGTCCATGGGCACGTGGGCGTCGTCGGCGCGGAACCGCGTCATCGGGGCCATGGCCAGCCGGTGGGCGAGGTGCATGTTGCCCACCTGGAGGGGTTGGAAGAGTTTCGTGGTCATTTTTGTTGGTGGTGGGAGGGGGAAAAGTATAGTATGGAAGTCAGTGTTGCAACAATGCAATTCGCAATTCGCAATCGAACTTTTCTTTAATTCGGAGAAAAAGAACCCAGAATCAGAGAACGAAGGAAGACCCCAACACCTTTATACCGTTCGTTTCCTCAATCAATCCCAGAATTAGGAATATGGAATCTTCCATGGGGGTGAGGGAACAGTGCCGTGGAAGTGGGGCCCAGTGCCCATGTCCCACATGTTGATTTCCAAGCATCGATGGGGCTTCAAAACTTCTCCTCAAACCTTCGACAGTTGTTGCCCCCCCCTTGTCCCTTGCCCTTGACCCTGGCTGGAACTCTGGTGCTCGTCTCGGGACATAGAGCCCCTTCTATGGTAAGTTAGTTAGTTAGTGAGCGTGATTACTAACTCTGATTAACTAGTTGGTTCGTGATTATGTAGATAGTGGTGTAACTATCCAAAATTCGCATAGGTCACCATTAACTTAAACTCAACTACCCTGCCAAAGAACATCTAGTTAGTGCCCCCCCTGCATAAGGTACTTGGCCATCATAATCTGCACGCGGGAAACCCGGCAGTCAGGCCTGGTAAGCACTAGACTATACTAGCTAAGCTACTTGGACCCTGTCTGGCCACCACGCCATATGCTTACATCCATCCCTACCCATCCTTGACCCCGTAGGTTCGGCTTGTAGACTAAGTTAGGCTTGATGACGATAACGTGAACCTGAACCTGAACCTGAACCTGAACCTGAACGTGGGTGGCGGACCCCAACCCTGCAGAAAGTTCTGTTGCATAACCAGTTTCTTGGTACAGATCACAATCCTCGGCCTCGGCGTGGGAAATTGTTTTCCGCCGCGGCTGACAAATACAGCTGGTTGGCTGGTGGCGGGGGATTGGGGGGACGTTTCGAATGCTTTCGAAGAATTTTCTAGGGTGTCTGTGTCTGCCTGCTTGCCTAGTACCCGTGCTTCGGGCTGCCGGCGGGTTTGGTTCGGCAAGAGAGAGAGAGACTCGTCCTCCGGGCTCGGCTCGGCTTGCCACTATACCTCTTTTCGTGGTGGAGGGTTCAACTTGGGTTGCAATTGCAGGATTCAGTTGTTGCAGATACAGAATAACTACGCTTTAGTATGCGTATACGTATACATACCAAGATGAGACTAGGCTACCACGAATCGATCTTATGCTATACTCCGGACTCGTATGCAAGATAGTGATATGCTGTTATCCAATAGCTAGGTCTGGTAGTACAGTACGTACAGTACATGGTCATGGTCATGGTCAGGTAGGTATCCATTTCATCATCAAATAATCCAACGGAACTGCTACCGGCACCCTCGAAAAACAAACAACCTTTAAAGAAAAAAACTCCTGTCGCAGTGTTCGTGTCATGTGGGTATTCGGGATCGATAGAAAGAGCAAGACGAGCAAGACGCGAAATTCGGATTCCAGGTGGTGACGCAACGAAAAAGAAGTCGAGGATGACAGAAGTCTCAACACAGCACAATGGGTCGAGAGGAAGCTCAACGCTCACCTCTCCAGCCGCCGTGCCGTGGATTCGAGCTGTGCGTTGAAGGAGCGAAGTTGATGCAGCAGCCCGCCCTGGCCGCCGGGGGCGGCGGAACTGACCGTCTCCGCAACGTTGCGAAGCAGAAACTCCATCCCCCCCAGATCAGTGGTCTCATCAGGATCGGCCGGGTGGGTCTGACGACGCTCCAGCGCGAGGTCGAGACTGTGGAGGGAGTTGTTGATGGTCGAACGCGCCTATACGGGATTGATGTTAGCCTCCGACTGCTCTTAATATAGTTTTGGTTCAACTCCGGAAAGACTCACCTTTCGTGCAGACTCATCTTCGGCATGTTTTCTCCGGACAGCGTCCATTTGCAACGCAACCGCCTCTCGCTCCTTTCGCACTTGGTACAGTCGACTCCGATACTCCATCATCTCGCGCTTGGCTTTGCGCATTTTGACCCCAAGCACGAAGTTGCCGTCCAGCATCTCACTCAGCTCGAGCAGTCGGCCCTCCAGTTCGCTGCCGTACGCCTCGACCACCTTCTTCTTGCGCGTCCATTCGGCGCGTCGCCCGGCGTTCCCTTCGCCGTCGATGCCGTTGGTCAGCGTTGTCAGCGTCTTTTCCAATGTCTCGCGGCAGATCTGGCCCAGTACGTCGGCCACATTCACGCCGCCTCGGCTGGGCAGCTTGTCCTGCTGCCGGTCGGACGACGACGCCTCAGCGGTCTCGCCCTCGTCATCCGACGACCCCAACAGTGTGGGGTCGCCCCCGAGAGCAGCAACGTTCGCAAGACGATGCACAGTGACCGGCACGGTCTCTCCGCGAGGTTGTCTGGGCTTGCGTCTCCGCGTCGGAGGCTCTGCGCTGCCCTCGCCTTCCGCTGCAACGTTGTCTGCCTCGCGTGTCGCGCTAACCCCGGCACTCTCTTCTGCCTGCCTGCCGCCACGATCACGCTTGCGAGATCGGGGTTCAGCGGGTGCCTGCGAAGATTCGGGTTCTGGTTCTGGCTGTGCGACCTCGGGTTCGACCACTTCAGGTTCCGGAACAGCTTCTGCTGGCATTGGTGGTGTCGACTTGGCTCCTCTCGCCTTCCGCCCTCTTGGCTTTGGCGCTGTTTCAACTGGTTCGTGCGTGGCCGGCTCTGGCTCTGGTTGTGCACCTTCCGGCCCGGCTGTCCGTGCTTTCCGTCCTCTGGGCTTCGGCGCTGTCTCAACTGATTCTTGCGTGGCCTGCTCTGGATTTGGCTGTGGTTGTGGTTCATCCGGCTCAGCTGTCCGTGCTCTCCGCCCTCTGCGCCTGGGCTCTGCCTCGGCTGGTTGTTGATCTGCCGCGCCGGGCTCCGCTTGTGCTGCCTCCGGCTCAGCCGTCCTTGTCCTTCGCCCTCTTGACCTTGGCTCTGGCTCGTCCACTGGTTGTTCCGCCGGTTTTGTTTCTGGTTGTGGAATCTCTGGCTCTGCAGTCCTAGCTCTCCGCCCCCTGAGTTTCGATTCAGATACCACTGGCTCTGGCTCTACCGGCTCTGGCTCAGCGGTCTTCGCTCTTCGCCCTCTGTGCCTTGAATCAGGCATCGCTGGTTCCGGAGCCGTTGCTGCTGTCTCCGGTGTCGGTTCCATTAGCTTAGCTCTCCGTCCTCTTGGCTTCGAGCGAGATGCTGTCTCCGCCTCTGCTTCATGGCCCTGTGGCTGTGGTGCAGGTTCCGCTTGCTCCGGCTCTGCTTGTTTGGGTCGTCGTCCTTTGCGCTTCGGCTGCGCCTCTGATGGTAGGGCCTGCTCCTGTGGCTCCGGCTCCGGCTGACTTGGCTCTGGCTCCACCGGCTGTGGCTCAGATGCCTTGGGTCTCCGCCCTCTTGGCATGGGCTGTGACGCCGACTCTTCCGGCTCCTGCACCTCCTTCTGCGCCTCCTCGATTGGAGCTTCCTCTTCCTCGACCACGTCCTGGAGAGAGGGCGAAACCTTTCTTCCGGGGCGACCAGCGCGCTTCGGTTTCGTTTCTGCTACCTCCGACTGTAGCGGACGTCCTCTGCGGGCTCCCTTTCGCTCCGCAGCACTCACTTCTGCTCCTTGCGGAGCATCTACCTCCATACTCTGACCCTCTGGCTCCCCGTTGGTGATGGAAGCATCATTTTCCCGCTCAGAGACCCCATCCACCCGTGTCCGAATTCTCTTATTTCCCTTAGCTTCAACTGGCGCACTTTCCGCGGACCCTGCTCTCGCCACTCGAGGCTCTTTGACCGTAGTCGTAGATGGCTGGACGGATGCAGCTCGTTCGCCGCGTGGTCGCTTGGTTCGCGAAGGAACGGGTAGTCTTGACTGCTTCGTAGTCGGTTGAGGTTCGGTGGCGGCATGGGATTGGGTTGTTTCTTGGGATGGGGCGGTCAATTGGGGCTCGGCGACGGTTTGAGGCTCAACGGGTTGGGTCGACTCAGGAAGATCTGGAAGAATTGTGCCGTTCGACAGTTCAACAGTATCTGGCACAACTGTCGTTGGTGGTTCTGTAGTTTCAGGTTGTACATCCAGCGATGTATCCATGGGCTCTGCGGGTTGTTCGATCTGCTCTTCGCTCGTCTTAGGACTGGTTGTAGTAGGCGACGATCGTTCACTTTCCTGAGAGCCTTGTCTCTTGCGCTTGCCTCTTGCTTTCTTACCTGGCGGGGAGGGTGTTCCGTTCGCTCTGGGTGATGCTGACTTAGGCCTCGAGGACAGCTTCTCTGTAGCGACTGCCGCTGACTCCGGTTCCTGGCGAGCCTGCGGAGACGCGAGGTCATTGGGCGCTATAGAGGCTGCCGGCGTTACGGGTGATGCTGGTCTCTCGATCAAAGCTTCGGAAGCGGGGGCCGGGACAGGCTCGGGGACAGGCTCGGTCGCAACAGTTGATTCCTCAGCAGTTTGAGATGGGTCCATCGGGGCGATCCCATTGGCGAGAGAAAGGGGGTTCTCAGCACTGTGCGCAGCAGCTGAACTCGTAGGGGAGCTCCTAGGGTGATCTTGGACAGGGTCAGCATTGTATAAACCGCGTCAGTGCATGTGGCTGCGCACCAAGTTTTCTGATCTTGCGACTTGGACCGGCTTCCGTTGCATCGTCCGATAGACTCTTAGGCGAAGACAGTCTGGGCGAGGATCTGGTGCGCGGGCTTCCTGACGTCCGTCGAGCGGGTTTCTGGTCCTGGGATGTCGAAGGCTCAGCCCCAGGCGGCAAGCCGTTTTGCGTAGTTTCATCTGCAATACTTGTATCGTCTGTAGTAATTGGCAGTGCTGCTGCTGCTGCTGTCACTGTCGTTGTTGGCGGCGGCGGCGGAGCTAAGGCAGGAGGTTCACCAGCGATTCCAACATCGGCCGGGCGCGACGCGGAATCAGCAGCTTCGTCCGGCGGCGGAGGAGCTAGCCCAAACGAAAAACCAAAGTTGATCTCTTTCGTCTTACGTGACCTGCTCGAGATTGGGTACAATTAGCGACTCAAATCCTAATGGTAAGGCGACGCGGGGTATGCTGGGGGTTTTGGATGCGCGTACGCTGCTCCGCGCTGCCGCATTTGCTGCCGCTCCTCTCGATCTACCGTTGCCAAAGATTAGCTGAGTACGCGAGAAACCTGTGCGAAAATAGATAATCATACTGATATTCATGTTGGAGAAGCGGCGTCAGGCCGAACTCGACGCGCAAATTGACGCGCGAGAAAAGATGGGGGGGAGGAGGTGAAAAGAGATTCGGATCCCTCCTGCTTGGGGGCAGCGGAAGTTGGAATCGGGGGGGGGGGGAATGATGGCAGGGCGGGCGGAAACCTGACAATCGTTTTCCCCAATACGGTTTGGCGCCCGGTAAGTTGAAGACTGAGCTGAGCTGAGGGAGGGCCTGCCTCTCGTTTCGGGCATCTCGCGCCATTCTCCGCAGTCAATCTATATTACAGTGCAGTGTACACTACGAAAAGCAACGTGCGCTTGCAGGGCTTTCTTTCTCCCAACCTTGTTTCCTCACTCGCGGCTGTCTCTTCCCAGTCAATCGATCACTTTACACTTCACATCATGGGTTGGTTTTGGGGCGGTTCGAACCAAGACGACCCCGTCAAAAAGCTTGACCCGGAGCTGCGGGATTTCCTCGAACATGAAGCCCCCAAGAAATACGTGCCCACGAATGCGCTTCCTTCCGTCCACGAGCCTTCGAAGACAGTAGAGAAGACACCGGTATCACCGCCATCGTCGGAGAGTGCTTCTACGCCGTCGGAACCTTCGGTCCCCAATGCCTCCCTCTTCCCCGACGGCCGCTATGCCCACCTCTGGAAGACCTACAAGCCACCCCAGGAAAAGGAACAGTCCGAGATGAAAACCGCCGAGCGGGTGATCGAGAAGTACAAACAGCGCGGTGATACCGTGCACCGGGCGGCGATGGAGAACTGTGCGTTGGAACAGGAGGACTGGGCCAATTGCTTCCGCACCGGCAACTGGCAGAAGCAACTGAAAGCCCGTGCGACCATGTGCTCAGAAGAGAACTCTAAGTTTTCTCGTTGTTTTACCACCCAGGCTGTACGTACGCGGGTGGACGAATCTCCCTTTGATATGTTAGATGCTAACTGCTTTGGGGGTCCCAGAAATTCCTCCAGGCCTTGGGCTACGCATCCTCCTTCGAGTGGGACGCGGAGAGAGAGGAGCGGATTCAGATGCACGCGGATAAACTCTATCATGAGATGTTGGACTACGAAACCCGGGTGGAGGAAGCACAGAAGGCCGGGCTGGAACCTCCGCCTCTCACCTCGCTCTTTAACCCCCAAGCACCGCCGCCGCCGCAGAGTCCCGCCGTTACCACCAAGAAGACGTTGGAGATCCCCGGTGGGGAGGCCATCCCTGTCGGCTTGAAGCCATCGAAGCCTCTGGAGAAGCTCACTCCCCACGAGCGAGAGCTGGAGATCCGGGCGCACAACGCACAGTTGGAGCAGCAGAAACTATACGTGCAGGAGGCGACGCCGTTCATCAAGAGCCAGGATGAGGCCCGTTCCAAGCGACGAGAGAAGGCTACCAGTTGGTTTGGCGAGACGATTGGTCGCTGGGTCACCTGAAACATTCCGGATATGAGAAATTCGTCTTCAATTCTGATGTATATTATGATTGTTACCCGTGTTGGCTTGACGTTTTTGGGGGAGTTTGTGAGTAGTTATCAGCGATACTTTCGAAATTGAATAGTAGGCATTACCGATAATCAAGATGACCTTGAAGATCAATCTGGCGAGAGGGGTAAGCATCGAACACCTTGCGCAGTGCTATGTGTTAGTGGAAGTGAAATAGGTCCCAGAGGTAGTGGTGCTATATTCCATCGGTAGCCTCAGCTCCCCTGGTCGCATCGCTTATTGACTGCTTTGCTCACTCAACGCCCCCGTGTACTTCTATGTTCAGCGATAGAAGACTGATTGGAGCGATGATTCTCTCGACGCATTAGTATGCCCGGAACTGGCCAAGGAGGCAGTTACCTCGACTACTTGGTAGCCATTCAGCAAGTCTAAACCTTCTCCACGCCCCTGGTAACCAGAGAGACCGTTCAACAACAGTAGCAACCACCTGTACCTTTTCTTCCGCATGCAGATCACAATTCAAGGCAGTTCCCATTGTTCATTGGAAGGGATTGTGGTGTCAAGTAATCGCCAGCCGCCATGCCGCAAGAGAAACCAACCCGCTTGATTGATATGGTATTCTCGGTGCAGGCGTTGGTTTGGAAAGCGGGCGCATAGAGATCAATAATAAATAGATCGAGGAAGCAAGAGGATTAAACATGGGAGGTGACCGGTGGGGTTTCTACTCTTCCGTAAGAAGAATGAAATGAAGGCCCAGTTTTACGCGCGATCGACGGAGCAGGCGAACGCGAAGCTGACGGACGCGGGGATTGTCATTCGCCGGGCGCGACACGAGGGAGAGAAAAAGGATCGATGATCCATGATGGGATGCTGGGATGAACGACATCACCACTGAACTGACCACTGATTGGAACCTGCAATCAGTTAACTTCCACTGCCACTGCAACGGACAACTACTTCCGCTTGTCTCGCTCTCTCACACTACACTACGTACTTTACTACACTACACTACTTCGTACACTACACCACTCTCGTCTGCTGCACTTTCCGCTCCGTCAAATCGGATCATTGACTGACTGTGTTAGTGTTAGAATTACTAGATTCTTGATCTTGTCTAATAATCCGACCTCCTCTTTGCTTCCTCTTTCTCTTTCCCCTCCCTCTCCACCCCCCTTCTTTCATTCTTCTGATTGCATACCTCTTTAAATCCCTCCGAGAGGCTGCTGCTGCTGCAAGTACTGTACTTCCCGACAGCTTGTTTGCATTGAATTTCCTCGCCCGCAACTCTCCCTCCGCACTTCTCTCTCTCACGCCCTAACAATTCTCCTCATTGCTGCTGCTGCTTCAGCTTCCCCCACCCCACCCCTCATACTACTACTGGATACAATCAATCTTCCACCCCATCTATATCCGCAATATATAGTCGTCCTGGGCCTCAATCTCCCCACCCCCCCCCCCCCAATCTCTCAACGGGTGCCCCCAATTGAGCATCCGTGCTCATCATGAAGGCCACCCCGTTGCTCATCTCGTGGCACGATGACAATGCTCCTATTTACTCGGTACATTTCGACCCCAATGGTAAGGGTCGCTTAGCCACTGCTGGAAAGTGAGTTCGTCTGATATCTCCCTTTGCCCTTCTTTGGTCTGTCATTCAGGTTGCTGATGCTTGTCTCCGCTCTCTAGTGACAATAACGTCCGAGTACGATCCCCCCTCTCGAACTCGCTTTGCCCTCCCTCATCCCTCCTCGTGACTCCCCGTCGAGGGCACTCTGTACACCGTGTCTGACAACATAACACAACCACAGCTATGGAAAGTGGAATCAACCGGAGAGGAACGGAAGGTGTCCTACCTGAGCACGCTGGTCAAACATACCCAAGCTGTGAATGTCGTCCGTTTCAGCCCCAAAGGTAGGCAGCAACGCTCGATCCAATCTGTCGATGTCGTTTCCTGTGCTGATTGTGTCTCCTCGAATCTCATTTAGGCGAGATGCTGGCATCTGCCGGGGATGACGGCAATGTCTTACTCTGGGTACCGTCGGAATTGCAATCACAACCGGGCTTAGGTGAAGACCGCTCGGACGACAAGGAAACCTGGCGAGTGAAGCATATGTGCCGTTCTTCCGGGGCAGAGATCTATGATCTCGCGTGGTCGCCTGACGGGGTTTTCATTATCACGGGCAGTATGGACAATATCGCTCGGATCTATAACGCTCAAACGGGTGAGTTCAGTTTGTGGGTTGCACACGGAACTGGACTGCTGACTGTATGAATGACAGGCCAAATGGTGCGCCAGATTGCTGAGCACTCGCACTACGTCCAGGGTGTGGCCTGGGATCCGCTGAATGAATTTGTTGCAACACAATCATCCGACCGCTCGGTCCACATCTACAGCTTGAAAACCAAAGACGGCCAATTCACCCTCACTTCCCATGGGAAGTTCCTCAAGATGGATCTCCCCGCGAAACGCATCTCGTCGAGCAGTCCTGCGCCGCCGGATCTATCGATTCGCTCTCAACCCGCACCGACCAGCTCGGCCGCCATTGCTTCTCCCGCTCCGTCCACTCCAGGTACACCAATGACCTCCAACTTGCCGATGGACCCTCCCCCCGTGTCGCATAGTCGCCGATCCTCATTCGGGTCCTCTCCTTCCATCCGTCGTTCAGCATCTCCGGCGCCATCACTGCCGTTACCAGCTGTCAAACCGCTCGAGGTACCATCACCCGGTTTATTGGGTGGGCTCGGAGTCAAGAATGCCAACATCTATGCGAATGAGACCTTCACCTCATTTTTCCGGAGGTTAACCTTTGCTCCTGATGGAAGCTTGCTATTCACCCCGGCCGGGCAGTACAAGACGTCGCATGTGTCAGCGACCGACTCCTCGAAAACAACGGACGAGATCATCAATACCGTTTACATCTATACCCGCGCCGGGTTCAACAAGCCACCCATCTCTCATCTCCCAGGCCATAAGAAACCATCTGTTGCGGTCAAGTGCTCTCCAATTTTCTATACCCTCCGGCAGACTCCTCAGCCTGCTCGCCATATCACCTTAGACACCTCGTCCATCGAAGAGTCGTTCTCTTCGCTCCCCGATCCGGTGGTGAGTTCCGCCAAGGATGGCGCGTCAATGGAGCCTCCATCATCCACGCTTGCCGCCAACGATTTGGTGAAGAACAACACCGGTACCAAGGCGACGGAGCGGGACAGTCCCTCTGCGAGCCAAAGCCCTGCTCCCGTGTTCACACTGCCCTACCGAATCGTGTATGCGGTAGCCACCCAGGACGGAGTCCTGGTGTATGACACCCAGCAGCAGACGCCAATATGCGTCGTTAGCAATCTGCACTTTGCTACTTTCACCGATCTGACCTGGTAAGTAATGATGACGGACACTCGACGACTTGATTCAGCTGAACTAACTTTGGACAGGTCGAATGATGGCTTGACCTTGATGATGAGTTCGTCCGACGGATTTTGTTCTACGCTTGCATTCTCGCCGGGCGAGTTAGGCCAACCATACACTGCACCAGCATCAGCGGCTCATCAGAACGCAGCCGCTGTGTTATCGGCCAATAATGTTCCGCTCCCTACGCCGACGACAGCGAAACCAAGTCCAGGCCCCCAAGCCAATGCGAGCCAAGCACCCCCTGCAAGCCCTGCTCGATCTAATTCGGTGTCATCGGTCACGACCCAGTCTGGTAGCCAACAAACGCCAGGGACGGTGGTCAACAACCCGACACCGACTCTCGGATCAGTCCCCCTGGTGACGGCGACTCACTCATCCCAGCCTCCGACACTTCCGCTCACGACGCCGCCACAGACCCCTATGCCTGTGGCCTCGCAAAGTGGGACAAGCAATGTCAGCGCCAGTGTGCTAGGCAAACGGGTCAGTGAATCGGAAAAGGAGGAAGACAGAGACCCGAGCGCGGCTCCGCCCGTCCAACCACCGAAGAAGCGACGAGTCGCGCCGACGCTCATATCAGCAGGCACCGAGCATACCTCCTTGAAAAGGGAGTCACATAGTACTACGGATGTTGGAGGTTAATCATGCCATCTGACAAGTATCTTATTCATGATGTTCTTGTTATTTCCTATTCCCTCCGTGACTAAAGCGTAACTTCTTCCATCCCGTTGCCTCCCGTCTTCCTCTACCACCCACCACCGCCACCCTTCCAGGCGAGATTCGGAGCGATCCTGACTCGCCACGACATATTATCTATCTTCCAGGCGAGATCCATGAATTCACGTGTCATCCTCCTATCCTCCTATTCGCATTTCCATGAGCTAGTGATCTATTTTCCCACAGTGTTTGTTTACTAGGAAGGATTTCCGGTAAAGTTTCGAAGTCCGAGTTGAGTCATTCAGTCAGTCAGCCAGACAAGGCAAGGCATACATGCATCATTGTTCCCCCCTTCCGGCGCATTATTGTACGGTATTCTTGTTTTTGTTCTTGTTTCGCCCCTGTCTCCTCATTTCATCTTTGCCTCCCCCCCCCCCTCCTCCCTGACTTCCTTTCTCCGCACAACCCCTCCTACTCTTCTTTGCTTCCCATTGTTATCATCTAGTACCAGTACCCCCGCACGCAAACGGACCTGCGATTAGTATTAGTTATCATCCCATCAGCTCGAATGTGAATATGTGTAAATACTTCTGAACTCCAGTCTTATTTATTCATTTCCCCGCTGAGAACCCCAGCCATCAAGCACATCACCCGAGTTACCGATGTCCTTCCTCCCTCTCAACAAACTCCTAACCCCCACCCCGTCCCTCTCTCCCCCTCCCGCGCACCTCAACGACCATGCAGTAAATCTGGTGACCCGACGCGCAAACCAAACGCGGGGGTTGACTGGGAATCTTTCCGTCAACATCGCCCATCGACCACCGCCAACAGCTGAGCAATAACATCACATCACCCCCAAGATGCATGTACCCTTCGCTGAACCTGTGTGTGTGTGTGGCCACAGTTGTGCCCCCCGCCCCCTCGCCTGCCGAACATGGTGTGATTGAAATACACATCGCCATCTACCCGTACCAACGCCGTCACCGTCAGCTCCCGGCTCAGGAAAGTGAAAAAATTTCCTGTCCATCTTAGATGTACCCGTGGATAGATCGACACACAACGGGCAACGGGGTTGACTGGGTGAGTTTGGTCTTGTCTTCTGTCTTCTGTCTTTTGTTGTGGTTTGTAGTACCGGGGAGATAGGGTCCATGCGGCGGCGGTGGTGGTGGACTAATCCGTTACTTGTATGTATGTATGTATGTATGTATGTATGTATGTATGTATGTTTGTATGTACGGTACATCTTATGTATATCTGTCCAGTGCGGAGGATCGGGGAGGTGGGATGTGGAGAGGAAAGGAAGTCTGTTGCTGAGTTGAAGGTACTGTACAGCAGCCAGACATCCGATGGAGAGGGGGGGGGGGACCTGTACCAGCCCGTTCATTTTTTTACTGGGTGGTTTTCACGGGTGCAGGCATCATCGGAGCAACCTGTCTGGCACTATGGTGGAGTATCTGCACGGCTATTCCATCTTTACATCTTGATCTCTAAAGGCTGGGTACGAGGTCAAGAAAGATCATCATTTGCATGGTCACAATCTAACTGTCGACTACCAAAGTCTTCATAAATCAATTAAGGAAGTTAGTGAATTCTAGCCATTCCATCAACATCATCATATTGTGAAAGATCTTATGATTATCATCGAGTGTGTCCATTCGCCGTGATATGTCACATCCCTGATCAAGAAGAATGGAATAAAAAAAAAAGACAAGAGGTGGAGGAAAAGGACAACCGAGAAGGGTATTGGTGGTAGTGACAGAGGGTTGAGGGTAATCTTAGGTCATGTCACACGTTAGGTCACGTAACGTCATGTCAAGGAGGTGCTACAAGGTGTTCCTCGAATCAAGGTATAAGAAAGAAGAAGGCTGCATAAAGAGGTGAAAGAGGTAAGTAGACGGGAGGATAAGGATAGTCGTTAGTGAGCTCCCAGAAGTGGATGCGTATCAGTAGGCATCAAGGTCATAATGGGTGTGTCGCTCCATTCACACCATTTAATGTAGGCGAGTGTTCCACGAGATGCCAGTCCGGAGTCGGAGACATAGGAGGGGTGGAGTACCCGTTTGCCTCATGTCCATTGAAGACAGGAGGAGGGGTGGCTGGAGCGTGTCCGTTTGTCTGCTCGTCCTCTCCTTGTTCAGCCTGGACTGGGGCTGGGGCATCGGCGGCGAGACCGTCAGGATGTCCATCAAGGTGGCCCTCGGGAAGAGAGAAGACCAGCGCATCTACAATGTCAACAATGCCCAATCCCTTGGGCGGAACGGCTCGCGCTTCTGTGGCATGAGTACCCACGGTGAGCGTGGTGACACTGGGGTTTTTCTCGTCAGTCTGAAGGCGATTCGCCCACCGGAACAGGGCTTCGTCGCCGCGGGCTCCGCCCGCCACAAACAAAAAGTCCGGGATTTGGTCCAGATGCTGCAAGACGGAATCGGCCGCTTTGGCTTTCGTCATGTCCAAAGGTTCAACACTCACTGCGCCCTCGGTGAGGACCACGCGGATGGCTTCACTACCGCGAGTGCCGTTGATCTGATCGGCAAGGCCAGAAGCCTGGCGGGCGGCCGCCTCGGGGTCAAGCGCGTCGTGATACCAGAAATTTAGCAAGCAACGGCCTTCCTCCATCACACTTCCTTCAACTCGCTCGTGGTAGTATTGGATCACCTTGCGAATGCCATTTCGCCAATCTTTGGCCTTCTCCATGTCTACAAGTGTCACCCAGTCGGAATTTCCAATCTGTCGCACAAAACAGCCGTTCTCAGCAATGATTCCAACTTTGGTGGAGAGCGGCTCGAGCAGGATTTCGAGCTGTTCGGGACTCTTGCTGCTGGTCACGTATACCAAGTTCTTTGGATCCTCAAGTAAGCGCTGGAGTAGAGGAACCAAGTTAGTAGGCCCTCCATGGCTGGAGGCGACTATGCCCTCAATCTCCAAGAAGAACAGTCGCACGGTGGACTCGTCGTACGCGCCTTTCACGGCATTGAGCGAAAGAGGTTTTACCTGGCTGAGTTCACGGGATAATTGTGCGCTGTGGGCTTTGGTCAGTGAGGCCTGGAACGAGTTGAACCAGGCAAGAGCGGTGTGAGGAGTCATCTTTTCTAGGAGAAACTCCCAGTTGCGCTGTTTCTGCTCCGCGGTCATCTCAAAGGCTCTGTTGATTGTGTCGGCAACCTCCTTGTAATCCCATGGATTGACCATGAGTTCGTGGCCGTTAAAGATCGACGCACTTCCAGTAAACTCACTCAGGATGAGGGAGCCATGGCGCTGCCCGGTCAAGATTCCATCTTGGCAGTGGATGTAATCGTGACTACTGAGGTTCATACCTTCTCTCAGACTAGTGACCATGAAGATCTCAGCCACACTCATGAGAGCCAAGAACTGAGAGTAACTGATGTCTTGGCGGAGGAAAACCAGTGGCTGATGAGTCAAACTTGAGTAGACCGAGTTGATGCGCATGGCTATCTTCGAGACTTGCGCCTCTAACTCAGGTAATTCAGAGGCCGAAGCGATTTGAACAAGGACGACCTGCTGAAGTTAGAACCTAGTCCCTGCGTCGCGTAGACGTCAAGTATGTCAACATACCTTGTCTCTCCACTTGGGATATTGCTTCAGGAACAGCTCATAAGCCATTAGCTTGTGCTTAATACCGCCGGGAGCATCCAGCCTGTCTCGAGCAACAATCAAGTGCTTTCCCTTGTACCGAGAACTGATATTGGCGATCCAGTCCTTGACCTCGGTTGACCTGCGGAGCAGATCGAGGGCTTTCGGATCGACTCCAATCGGCATGTTTCTCACGTTGACAAATCTTTTTTCCAGCTGGACACCATCGACGGACACCTCCAAGCCGAGCAGACGAATGCATGACTGGAGGAAATGGTAGCAATATTCCTCCGTCTGGAACCCGACGAGGTCGGCGCCCAATAGACCATGAAGCAGCGCATCTCGAGCATTGAGGCACCGGAAAATCTCAGAAGATGGGAAGGCAGTGTGCATGAAGAACCCGATCTCTGCATTCGGTAGTCTCTCGCGGAGCATGGATGGGAGAAGCAGAAGGTGGTAGTCATGGATCCAAATGCTATCCCCTGGACGCCAGTAGGCAGCAATCTTGTCCGCGAAGGCCTCGTTGACCCTCACATACTGCTTCCAGGAATAATCATCATACTCTGTGTGTCGAGGACTTTCTTGCATCTGATAGTGGAAGGCAGGCCAGAGGACGGCACGGCAAAAGTGAGTGTAATGGCCCTCGAACTCGCTGTCATTGACGAAAACCGTCAAGGACTCGAACTCATCTTCGAGGGCCTCGGAGATACTAGCCCGAGTCTCGTCCTTTAACGAGTCGGTGGGCATGCCCAAGGTCCCCACCCACATTTTGTCTGTCAGCATACCGGCTTCCTCGGCAGCATTGATAGCATTGCGTAGGCCACCATTGCCCTGCTCTGCTGCTTTGACCACCCAATCCATCTCCGAAAGAAGGGCCCGCGGGCTGCCATGCTCTTCCTCGGAGCTGATTGCATCCAAGGGAGCATCAAGATACGGCGGATTGTCTAGTTCGTCGATCTCAGGACGACTAAGGATAGATGGCTCCGGGTATAAAGAAGCCTTGGAGCGTGGCTGGTTGAACTTCCGGCTCTGGCCCCAAGAGACCGTGCGAGGCTCACTAGGGCCGGGACCGTTGGGGTCATCTGCAGCCGGGATCTCTCCGGCAGAACGGGAGATGTATGGCTTGAAGATCTTCTCATCCTCAGTGGTTGCCCCAGGTGTGTATAGACTGATGCTCTTCGAATGGCGTTTCCGATTGGTATCAGCCAAGCGTCCTACAATCTTCCCTTCTCCTTGAGAGGAGCTGCTGGATGATTTGCGACGAGCATATCTCAGCTCGGTAGCTTGGAAGTTGATGGTGTACGGAAGAAAGCTATTCAGAGTTAGTAGGGTGCAACGGACCAGGTAGAGAGGAAGAAGAAAAAAGGCATTGACGTACAGTGAAGCAATGAAGACCGTCATTGCGACAGTGTGTGTATGTGTCTTGGAGCAAGAGGTGTTTTCTAGAAGGTCTTTGTGACACCAAATGGATGTCTTGCAGACAGCAGGGAGGGTTCCAGGATCAGCGGGGACCAGAAGGCTGAAAAGAATAGTGGAGCAGTGGAGCAAATCAGAGAGTCAAAGAGTCCGTGATGGGTAGGAAAGAATAATAAGGAGGGAGGGTGCTGCAGCGACAAGACTCGGACCTAGGGATGTTTTAAGGCTGCAGAGGGTAGTGGAGTGGAGGGAGTGGTAGCTGAGGATAGATAATAGAGTTGAAATACGGATTCAAGCGAGAAAAGAGGACAATGGATAGGTCTTTAAGTCACACGAGGATGAAAGAAGAGAGTGGATGACCCTGAAAATCCCGGGTGGATGCAAAAGAGAGAGAGAGAGAGAGAGTTAGACACCCGAGCCATGCGCAGAAGGAAGAGAAGGAAGAAGCAGTCAGTGGTGACGTCCATGATTGATGGGCATTGATTGGCCCAGGACCAGGGCACCTGTCAAAACCCGCGGGGAACGGAGCACATGCAAGGCATCAATTCCTACTAGACAGGAACATTCTGGCCTTTTCGTGCGTGAAGGAGGGGTTTGGGCAGGTTTTTTTTTCCTTCTTCTTCTTTTCCCATTTCCATTTAATTTCTTGGGATCTGTATTTCTCCAATTTCCTTCTTTGGCTTATGTGTGGTGGCCTTGGGCAGAGATGAGCTGTGCACGGAGGCACTCCAGAAGAAGGCAGAAGGAGGGGGAGGGGCGAAGAATCAAAAGAAAAAGAGGGGAAAAGGAAGCCCGGGAGGGGAAAAACAGGAAGATTCTAGCCCATTGAGTGATTTTATTTTTCTTTTTGGTTTCAAGGCTGGAAGGGAAAAAAAAATAAAACAACCATCACAATTGAAAACTATCAGATCACAAGCTCATAGCATCAATTGAATATCAAAGAATCCCACCGATCTAGCTAGATCGGGATAGGAGGCACTAGACGGGGAGTAAAACTTGCCTGCAGCACGGTCTGCAGATAATCAGTTCGACTATTCCCTAGCTTAGGCTGGAGGAAGAAACAAAGAGCTGAGACCAGGGAAGTATAGAAACGGGCAAAGACCAATGAGAACAATGACGTTGAGGTTCCCGTGGGATCCGCAACTGATCCACCCGCGGCGTTTGGGCGACGGTTCGAGACAGTTCGACCACCACCGCGTGCCCGGTTTGGTCAATCTTGGTCAAGGTTGGCATCACCCCTTCTTACCACTCACAGTCGCACCCTTTGCACATGGATTCGAGGGTTGGTTCAGCAAGAAGGAATTGCACGGGAAAAGTAGGAATAGGTCGCAACAAGGGGGTTGAAGATGCTGGTAGGTACTTGATAAGAAAATAGATAGAGAGAAAGAAAGAGAGAAAGGAGGGGCAGATGATAGGGGGGGAGAAAAAGGCGGACAAGCAAGATCAATACTAGGTAAACAGAAAGTAGTCCACGACTAACTAACCTACAGTACAATACTCTAATCCCCCATATGGAGGGGCTCGATGAGGCGGTGGTGAAGTAATAACCAACCCAACAATAGTCTACACACTATTATTATTCTTTTGCCAGCCATCACTTAAGAAGGAAGTGGAGCTCTTCCTGATTGTTGTGTAGTGTGTACACCAGGGAAACCAAAATTACCACTTTAATCCTCTTCCAAGCCCTGTTCCTGATCTTTATCTGGGTTTCGCCCTTTCGCACTCCGATCTTTCTCCCTCCCTTCACCGATACGAAGCCAGAAAGTCATCACCACCTTTTCTTCCGTCTCCTCTCCCCTCTCTCCATCTCTCGCGCGCGCGCTCTCTCTCTCTCTCTCTCTCCATCGCATTATATTACTCTTCCAATTTCTCCTTCCTATCGCTAGACCCCAATTGACTTCCCTCTTGTTTTCTTTTTTCCCATTCCCATCCAAGCTCCCTCCAGATTCGATCAGAACAGAAGAAAAGCGGGGCACAACATCTCTTAGCTTTCCTAGCTTCTCTCCAATTCTCAATCTCATTTACCTGAACCACATTGAGTGTCAGCTGTCATGGCCAGCGACAATTCTTCACAGGGCGATTCCCGCCTGTTGATCGTCTCGAATCGGATTCCGATCACCATTCGACGATCGGCAGGAGGGAAGTATGAATTTTCCATGTCTTCGGGAGGATTGGTGACAGGATTGAGTGGACTCTCCAAGGCGACGACTTTCCAGTGGTATGGCTGGCCCGGACTGGAAGTACCTGAGGATGAGATTGAATCAGTGACTGCGCGACTGTCGGATGAGTTCAATGCGACTCCAGTCTTCATGGACGACAAATTGGCGGATCGTCACTACAATGGCTTTTCCAGTGAGTCGCTGCCCTAATCACCCGCCCCGCGCCTTAACCTACCCCTCTTCTTCTGCTGCTGCTGCTGCTCCTCCTGCGGCGGCGGTGGCTGCTACTGCTGCTGCTGCTGATGCCACTGCTCCTTCTGCCCCTCCCTGGGCATTTTGCCCGCATCTGATATGCGCCTGCATATTTCCCAGCTTCCGCGATAGCCACATGGCACCTAGCAACAGGCGCCTCCCCTCCCACTTCCCACTTCCCACTTCCCCCCTCCAATGGGTCGCCATGACTAATGTGAGCTGTCAGACTCTATTCTTTGGCCACTGCTACACTACCACCCCGGTGAAATCGTGTTCGACGAAGCGGCGTGGGATGCCTATCGTGAGGCGAACCGGCTCTTCGCTCGGACCATCGCGCGCGAGGCTCGCGACGGGGACTTGGTTTGGGTCCACGACTACCACCTCATGCTCCTACCGGAATATCTCCGCGAGGAGCTTCACGAGTTGGGCAAGAAGAATATCCGAATCGGATTCTTCCTGCATACCCCCTTCCCCAGTAGCGAGATTTACCGCATCCTGCCCGTGCGGAGTCAGCTCTTGCGCGGCGTGCTGCAGTGTGATTTGATCGGATTCCACACCTACGACTATGCGCGTCATTTCTTGAGCTGTTGCTCGCATATCCTGTAGGTCACCATCTTTTTCTTCCCACTCGGAGGTCCCGTCTGTCGCACGCTAACCGGCCGCCGTAGGGGATTGGTCACCACTCCGAGCAGCGTGGAATTCAAGGACAGGTCGGTCGCTGTCGGGGCATTCCCCATTGGCATTGATCCCGACAAATTTACCGAGGGTCTCAAAAGTCCCAAGGTGCAAAACCGGATCGCCAGCTTGGAAAGCAAGTTTGAGGGTACCAAGCTGATGGTCAGTGTCGACCGCCTGGACTATATCAAAGGTATCCCCCAGAAGCTGCATGCCTTGGAGGTCTTCCTGTCCCAGCACCCGGAATGGGTGGGCAAGGTCGTTCTGGTGCAGGTCGCCGTCCCGAGTCGTCAGGATGTCGAAGAATATCAGAACCTGCGGGCGGTGGTTAACGAGCTAGTCGGAAGAATCAACGGCAAATTCGGTAAGTCATTTTACCCCAGTCCAGTGACCGAACGTGTCTGGATAGCGCAACTGGACTAACTCACGGAATCACAGGAACGGTGGATTACATGCCCATCCACTTCATGCACAAGTCGGTGAGTTTTGACGAACTCATCGCGCTGTACGCCGCCTCGGACGCGTGTGTGGTGTCGTCGACCCGCGACGGAATGAATCTCGTTTCGTTCGAGTATGTCGCGACCCAGCAGAAGCGCAAGGGCGTGTTGATTCTGTCCGAGTTCGCGGGTGCCGCGCAAAGTCTTAACGGAAGTATCGTCGTCAACCCGTGGAACACGGAGGAGCTGGCCAACGCATACCACGAAGCGGTCTCAATGACCGACGATCTGCGTGCGCAGAAGTTTGAGAAGCTCTACAAGTACATTACCAAGTACACGAGGTAAGCTTACGTGGCCCCTCCCCCCTTTCTTCCTGCATTGCATGCAGAGACGGGCGATCTTCCCGCCCTGTCTCCTTCTTCCCTTCCCTTGCCTTCCCGCGCCACGCATGGAGGAGAACCAGAGTACTGACTGTTGTTCCACACTGATGTAGTGCATTCTGGGGCAAGTCTTTCGTCGCCGAATTGTCCAAGCTCTCGGCTGCAAACCCGGATGCTTGATCAATATCTATTGTCTATTGGCCTATCTACCCTTTTGTTTCGTTTCTTCTTCGGTTAACCCCTGGCATGCAATTCAATTTTGATACGACTCCGGCGCACGAGTGAGCATTTCACGATTATGTTTGATAGATTTAGCAGCAACAGCCTCTCACCTTTGCAAAGCACATGATATAGCATCGAATATAGGACAGGAACAATTGAAGAACAATAAAGAATCTGGAACACCGACATGTGGCAAGCCACCTACCTCAGGTATGAGTACGAGTACAAATGCCTAATCAACAAATCAAGTCCACCAAACCAAGCTTGGATCCTCCACATCGAACGTGTAGATGCCTATCCCTTCTATCTGAGTCGACCTCTTATCGCTGAATCATCAGGGACTACACCATCACTTCAACAAATACGTCATCCATCCACGTCAACACATTACAATGAACAGTACATCTAAGCTCGCCCCCTGCCCATGCCCATGCCCCCCGGCCTTCAAATCCACACCCACCTCACCCACCCCCACATAGGTAGGTAGATCAACGATCAAGCTCAAGCTCAATCAAGCTCAGCAACCGCAGCCCGAAACACACAGTACCCCTACCTCGTACCCTCTCGATTATCAAGCCTTACTAGAAGGATATTACACAACCGTTCCGTCGACGGTATATCACGCCTAACTATTCTCCTATAACAACATGTAGTATCAACCAGAAAAATCACCACTTAATTTAAGTAAACCAAGCCCATGATCGTGTAGTGCAGTACACATTAACACCTCACCATGACTTCACGATGACATATCGCCGAACAACACAACAGTATCTGCTGGATCGTATGAGCTTAGTTCCGCGCCCTAAGACAGGGTCTAGAACTTGCTTGCACTTACAGTAAACTACTCAACGCATGCACCACTCAGATATCCTTGCGGATCGTGTTGTGCACATACTGTAGCATGATAGTATGTGCGAGGAAATAATTTAATGATCCTGAGTCGTTGATAACAACCCCATCAACAACTTTTTTACAACTGTCCTCAGCTATTGAGACTGAGGAGAGAATCACATCAAGCAATCCATCACTGGAGAACCCTTTTAAGATATATACATTATATATTGTAAAAAGCTGAGGACTCATAACACACCCTCTTCTTTCACTCCTCCATCGCAGAAGTAGATGAGAAACCGTGGACGACAACCTCGGGATGATCCCAACAAGGTAATTCCGAAGGTCCCCGGGCCTGGGGGGGGCGGTTTCAACTTGCAGCACCGGGTATGGTCCCGACCCCTTATCTTCATCTCACCTCACGTGCTTCGAAGAAAAAAGGGTCTCGAAGGTTTCATCACCCAATTCTCGTGATCGGCCGCCCGGGGGAAGGATGACTAACCCAGACATACGTAATCACGAGTCATGGGAAAAGAAGAAAAAAAAAAAAAGCCAAGATTAACTCTGAGGGGGAGGTTGGAACTAGTCCCGTTGAAGATCCCGTTTTCTCTCTCTCTCTCTCTCTCTGATCCGTTCTCAGGCGTTGTCGCTAATATTAGCAACGGACATAGAGTACAAATTATATATATCTACGGTACTTTAATATGGAAGGAGAGGATGAAGGGTAGAGGCACAAAACCTGGGAATCTTCAGTTGTATGGTTAACTCATCAACGAGTTGTCGCTTAATCTTGCTACGATTTAGAAAAAAAAACACAGAAGAACAGACAGAGTATAAGGTTCGGAGTCTCCTGTTGGGCCAGACAAACGAATGAAAAGAGGTCAACCTACGGTATGATGCGATGCTTTTGATCAAGGGAAATGTTTGCCGCCGATTTTCCTCCAGGGTCTGGCCACCATGGACCCCTACTCAAGGTCTCTCCTCTTTCTTCCTTGTGCTGTTGAACCATTGGCATTCGGCATCAGAGACACTTCTAACCTACTCCGTAGAGGGATCTACCCCCTTCCTTCATGGATGGCAGGATCGGGACCACCAAAAAGTCAAAAATCCGAAGAGCAGAGGATAGCCAGATCTCGACACGTCTTGTTTTTCTTCCCCGGGTCTCAATGGGATTGCGAGTCATTTTCACCGACAAAATCCCCAATTGAAGGGCCAAGTGCTCCCATTATTTTTAAACCTCCCCTTGGCCAGGCCCCGCCAGGGTCTAGGGCAGATGTGTGGTTGACAGGCACCTTGGGAGAGACTCACCGAAGGGGCTTAGCGGGATGGGGTCTTTCCTCCAGGCTTCAGGCTCTCCCAAAGTTCCCTCGGACCTCCAGCCAGATCTTGTTGCTATGCCAAGACGGACGCTTGCGCGTCTCCGCCACCAATCCGTCCCGATTAGGAAGGATACCGTAATCATGTAACGCCGGGCGGTTTGAAATTGCTTCCATATCGAGTTGGTCCAGAGAAAAGGGAAAAGGGAAAGGGAGGCTGAGGCATGAAGCCTGGAGGGGTTCCTGCACCTTCAATCTGTCGGTCTGTACGGCTGTCGGCTTGGTCGGGCCGTGCGACCATGTTGCTCAGCGCTCTTTTCTCTCTCTCCGGGGAAACTGGGTTTCGCCGTGCTCCTGAATGTTCCATGTCAATCATGATGCAAAGGTCTTATTCATCACAGGGTCTTCTCTGGGAAGGAAAGGAGGAGGTGGCGAGACGGATGTCTATCAACTTATCAATGTCTTGCGTCGCGTACATGAAAATCCTGTCTGTCCGTCTGTGGGGATAGCTGCTGCAATATTGCAGGTGCCGCGTAGTGCTTGTGCTGGATAGGGTGCACGTCTTATCTGTGCGGTGCTCACTCAAGAAAGACGCTTTCTAGGAGAGGGGGTCTAGTTCACATATGTATACGTACGATCAGCCCTGATAGTCATTGTGTGTGTATCACATGGCATACGTCAACGCCAGAGGATTCGTCGCCTGGTGAACCCATGAGCAATCATCAGGATTTTGACCCGAACGACAGGGCCCGTTTCGAGTCGGTCGGACTGAAGGAGACCTGCATGGGCTTCGCAATGCATGCCGGAACTCGGACTTAGGGGTCTATGAGGGCATGTAAGGCATAGAGGATAGGGCCTCGACCTCAATTCACATTGATCAGGATCACCATGACCATCGGCCGGCTTAAGTCTATCCCGGCCAGCATCGTGGTTGGTCCTTATAGGAGGCATCATGGATTGACGACCTGGATCCTCTGCACTAGATATCATGTCGCAAGCACCTAGCGGAGACTGACCAGGAGTTTGGAAGTTGGATACTGCCGTTTCGGGACTTCGTTCAGCAGAAAAAACCCCAGTTAGTTAGCAAATAGTCACCTTGCTTCCTACGTTCAATTCGTTAGCCTGTTACATTATTTTCGCATCTCGTCCTATTTGCCCAGAATCGTTACTCTTTTCCAGCAAGGAAGCTCGATCTCTAACTTCCGATGGGATATCCACTGCTTCGTCAGCGGAGCAAATAGTCTGAGTGGGTGCAATTCCGACTATGGGTCCAGTATACTCGTAAGGCTATGCGGTTGAAGCCGCGATAGATAATTAATTGCCTAGTTGGGGAGGGAGATCGATGAAGCTCTTCGGTTAGGCTGTCATTTTCTCCGAAATGCCCTTACTTGAAGCTTTAGAAAGTGCGTTCTCGGAGGAAGAGAGGATGAGGGCAAGAAGAGAAAAAAATCGCTGATCCGGTAGCCTGGAGATGAAGTGGACACTACGTGCGTTGTGCACGGTCACTAAGCATGACAGAGTGACCGATGGTGACATTTTTTAGCCTGTTGGTCAGAGAGCCGCGTAAGACGGGCAGGCTGACGTCGAACGAGATCCCCCATGGCGCGGACCCGGAGTGCGGTCGGTCGCGCTCGAGGATTGCCTTGTTAGGAGATTTTGTTCAGACGCGTCGACGAGAGGAGAAAAAAATTTCAGATACTCATATGGTCGCAATCATTTGTCTCGCCGCCCAAGGAGGATGATGAAGCCCTTCGGAATCCAAGGTATAGCAGTGATCGGAGGCTTGCGTGGACGTGTCTTGTGAAGAAGAGAAAATCCCTCTTCCTTTCTAGTCATGGAGAAGCGAGCAGAGAGCCAAGCTTTGGGAAAGAAGCATCAGCAAGTGGTTTTGTACCCCATCAAAAGACTAAATTGTTGCCAATGTGCCATGCGATGTAGGCATCGCAAGCAATGAGTGGAGCCAAGACATCCAATTTCGCAAGCACCCCGTAAACGCATCAACAATCAAGCAAAGGATGGCAATGGCTTCAGCAGTTCTGCTGCTGCTGCTGCGACGACGAGAGGACGACTGTTGGTAGGGGTAATATTAGGGGAGGAAGGGTGGCAGTGGGAGTGGTTGTGCCAAGGGCTTATTGCCACAGGGGGTAATGGTAGTAAAAGGAGAATAATTTGCAACGAGAGCATAGATACCTACGATGAGGATGCGTGGCAGTAATGCCAACCCTCCCAAAAGATGCGGACGGAAGCAAAGAGGGTCTTGGCCATGGTTCAGTTAACTGTTTCGGGGCGGGACACACGCGGCTTGCGGTGCTGGCGCGGGGCCCTGATTGGGGCGAGGAGCTCAAGGCTGACGACGCTTCGCCCTCGCTGCTGGCGTGGATGAAAAAAAAAATGGCCCTTTAACCCAAAAAATCCATTTTCTGCTAAGCTACTTCTTATCCAACCACGCTAGACACTCCCAGAGTCCTAGTACGGGTCCAGTCAATCAGTCAGTTAGTCAGTTAGTCAGTCACCACTGCAGCTGGCACTCAAGTCACTGCGCACTTCCTACAGAGCGGACGGTTTCTTCTGAAAGTGCCTGTCTTGTGTCGTAGACTGCCCCATCCAATACTGCGTGTGGTCTGGTCCTCCTCTCTTCTTCTTCTTCTTCCTCCACCACCAACACCACTCTACCCTACTACAACTCTTTCTTTTTTCCCCATTCTTCCTCATCATCATCGTCGTCGTCGTCCTCACCTGTTAGCGGACTCCTCCTCACTTTGTAGTTTTATCCACCTTCTTAACTTAACTCTAACCGCTTCTCTCTTTCGTTTCTTTCCCTCTTTCTTCCTTTCTTCTCTCTTCCGCTCCCCTTTCGGACTCCCTTCCCTTCCCTCCCTCTCCCCTCCCAATTCCAATCTTCGCCTTACCCTTTCGGTCGTTCTCGGAGCCACGTCCTTCAATCTACTCTTCACTTCTGTTTCACTTTACCTGTAGCCCATTGTCGACTGGCTTCAGGTTCATCTTCGTTGCTCCTACTTCTCCTCCTTCATAGTCGTGGCGGTTACCTTGACTTCAGCGCCAAGCGTGGCGACCGCCTGGCTGGGCTGTGCGACCATCATCATCCTGGTCGGCCGACTTGACTGACCGATTCTTTTCTTTCGACAACCAACTCTTGAGACCCGTCTCCTGCCAAACAGCTCTATTGTTCTGCAACCGACTCGGATTCATTGTTCGAAATACCTCAGTTGGAATTGGGAATTGACTTTGTTCACCCTGGAGATCTATACGCCTTACTGCCGCCGCTGGTGTCATTGACCCTGCCCCTACCACCCATCCACAACCATGGCAGACGGAAGACACCACCACCACAACCAGGCGACGAATCCTGAAAACTTCGATGCCGGCGAACTGACAAATGCATTTGAACAATTGATGCGCAACAAGCGATTCAACCAACTCCAAGAACAAGCCCGATCACAATCTCGCACCCAATCACCCTCTCCCGGCCTCTACCCTCCTCCCCATCCCTCGCGAGCACCACCACCGCCGCCCCCGACCGCACCTCAGTATCCGGCCCACCAAATGCCTCCGCAAACATCGTCACAGTCACCCCTACTTCGCAGCCTACCGATCGTTCCTGCCCCTCCTCAAGATCCGGTGTCCCTCAAATTTCGCAACCTCCTCCACGTTCTCTCCGTGACACCAACTAAGTACGAAAATCCAGGTCTTCTCGATGAGGCGCTCTCTCACATCCCTCTCGATCGGTTGTACGCGGAAGCAGAGGAGGAGAGCCAAATATTGCAGGCCCAGGCAGCTAGTGTAGGGGAACGACCAGAATGGGGTTATCAAGATTGTGTCATTCGGGCCTTGTTAAGGTAGGCTTAACTTCCTTTTAGAGAGGTGACAGGATTGACAACTTACTTACTTTGGGTACCAGATGGTTCAAACGCTCCTTCTTCCAATTCGTCAACAACCCCCCTTGCTCTCGCTGCTCCATGCCTACAATCGCACAAGGCATGACTCCTCCTACGCCCGATGAGACCGCACGGGGTGGCACTCGAGTTGAACTCTATCGATGCTCGGAACCTAGCTGCGGCGCTTACGAGCGGTTCCCTCGGTACTCCGACGTGTGGCAGTTGCTGCAGACGAGACGGGGACGTGCAGGAGAGTGGGCCAACTGCTTCAGCATGTTCTGCAGAGCCCTCGGAGGCCGTGTGCGTTGGGTCTGGAATGCTGAGGATCATGTCTGGACTGAGGTCTATTCCGACCACCAGAAACGTTGGATTCACGTTGATGCTTGCGAAGAGGCATGGGACCAGCCCCGTCTTTACACTGAGGGTATGTGCTTCATTGTACCGGTGCATATGAGGGATGCTAACGCAGATTGACATAGGTTGGGGCCGCAAGATCTCATACTGCGTTGCGTTCTCGATTGACGGAGCTACGGATGTCACCAGACGATATGTTCGAAGCCCGACGAGGCATGGCGCTCCACGGAACCGTGTGCCCGAGGAAGTTCTAGTTTGGTGTATCCACGAAATTCGGAAAAAGCGCCGCGAGAATTTGTCCAAGACAGACCAGCGACGCCTGATGAAGGAGGACGAACGCGAGGAGAAGGAGCTCCGTACCTACACCGCATCCGCCCTTGCAGCCGAGCTGAACAACCTTTTCCCTCGGAACACCACCAACAGCCGCTTGGAAGACCAGAAGACCCCCGCTTCCCGACAGGATGCCTCCGTCGAGTGGCTAAACAACAGACAAAGAACATCCGGCCAGTCAGGCCCAGATGGCTCGCAGGACGGCCGCTAACGACGCGTTCCCTGAACTGTCCAC